>NC_084580.2:2765000-3032500 GCF_033978685.3 Nerophis lumbriciformis
GGGTCAAATGCAGAGGCCAAATTTTACCACACCGAGTGTGTGTGTGACAATCATTGGTACTTTAAACTTTAATGTGATTGTAAACCAGCTCCATCCATCCATCCAGCTATCCATTTTCTACAGTTTGTCCCTCTCGGGGTCTCGTGGGTATCTCCTTTTTGCATGTATACACTCCCATTCATCCATCATCGTATCCGGGGTCCTATGCACGTGTCGGGCTTAGGCTTTGACTTAGAATTAGACAAACTTTCTTGATCCACAAGGGAAATTGTTCCACACAGTAGCTCAGTTTCAAAAGATGGAAAGGGTAAGGATGGAAAGAATAATGCAGGTATAAAGTAGACTAAAGATGTACCACAGTAGCAACATAAAATATAACATATATGTAATATTTACATATTATATATACAGTATATAATATATACTGATATATTATATTACTATATTATATTTATATATAATATACACAATATATAACAACTCCCAATTACTATGTACAATATTACAGAATATGTAACAGCTGCAGCAAAAAAAAAAAAAAAAAAACAGCGGCATAAAATAGAGGGTAGATCCAGCAGAAAATCAATCAATCAATCAATGTTTATTTATATACATTGATTGAAAATATACATTATAAACAAAGAGAGGTAGCTAACATAGAAGATAACTTGATAACCCTCAGAAGCACATTAGATTGTGCGCTCTATGATCAGAAAGCCCACAATATTTACATGTTTATGCCTGAGTTTCATCAATAATGTGCTTTATTAAGCGATCACCAGACATTTTTAGAGGGTCCTAAGGCTTACTAAAATATCCTTTAAAAAATGTTTGTTTTGTTTTATTTTACAAAATAGTGCCAACAAATGTAATATAAAGTATTCAGAATGTAAGTTTTAATATGCAAACCACCTGTCATTATTCACTTCGATCAATCAATCAGTCAATCAAATGTGTTTTAAATACCCCTCTAATCACAAGTACATCAAAGGGCTTCACAAACACACTCTGATCTAAACCAACATTCGGGCAAAGAAAAACACACACAAAAAAAACAGATTGGGAATAAAAATAAACCTTCCCTGCAATGGGTGCAGTTATTGAATTGTTCAATTAATATTGTTAACTTAATTAGTTAAGGCCAGTCCAACGGAAAACCAGCAGATAGTCATAGGTGGAGTGTATCTTCTTCCAGGCTCATATAGTCAGCTATGCAGATATGTCAATAGCTGTGCATGGAAGAGTGGTCCAACGAGCAGTCCATCTCAGGTCTCAATTCGGGGCAGCTAACACGTCGTCCAGACTGTTACCTCTCCAGAAATGAACCATGGCCACCTGGTCCTGGTACGCTCTCTATAGGCAGGAGAAGGGGGACAGAGCAGAAAAGCGGTCTAAAACTGGTCTAAAAGGGGGTCTATCTAAAGGCTAGAGTATATAAATGAGTTTT
The DNA here is from genome assembly GCF_033978685.3 of Nerophis lumbriciformis. Classification (NCBI taxonomy): domain Eukaryota; kingdom Metazoa; phylum Chordata; class Actinopteri; order Syngnathiformes; family Syngnathidae; genus Nerophis; species Nerophis lumbriciformis. Next base: position 2,766,448 of record NC_084580.2, read on the forward strand.
CAAGTGAGACTTGAATGCTTCTACTGAGGTAGCATCTCTAACTGTTGCTGGTAGGGCATTCCAGAGTACGTGGAAAACGTTCTCGAGCAGGGGTGTCAAACTCATTTTAGCTCAGGGGCAGCATGGAGGAAAATCTACTCCCACGTGGACCCCGACTTAAACAAGTTGAAAAACTTATTCGGGTGTTACCATTCAGTGGTCAATTGTACTGAATATGTACTGTACTGTGCAATCTACTAATACACGTTTCAATCAATCAATCAAAAAAACGTGGGCCATGATAACTGAAAAATACAACTATGACCACTTCAGATTTTTTTCTTTGTTTTACTTCGGCCCAAAACAGAACAAGCACATTCTAAAAAATGTCCATATTACGATAATCCCCTTGACAAAACACTTCAAGTAAATTGTAAATTCTGAGAAAAAAATTTGGTGCAGCTTCAAAACCACAATGAAGAACACAATGAGCTTGGACGTCATCTCAGTGTTTTTACAAAGCAATTAAACTTTAAGTCAAAGCCCGTCTAGGATGGAACAAAAAACAAAATGAAGCATAAATAAAAACTATTGTATGTATCAACTACCTCATTTGTCATTTTCACATATTAATCCTGTGCTAACTCAACAAACCATACAAACTGAGATAGAAACTCTTCAGGAGGGTTGAGTTACTTGTGTATTGATAGACATATAAAAGCTGTGCAATTTGTGAACATTTTCAACAAATCCAAAATAAAAACTTCAAAGACTGACAGTATTGCAGTAAATCACACACTGTTCACTTTCTTAAAATTAGCACAGAAGACAATAATATTCACAGAAGTATATCAATGTGCAGTGTCTCGATTTTGCAATGCAACTCTGTGAGTTGACAGGTGACAACCATTGGTCACAACAGATAAAACAATGTTCCTCAACACTGTTTGGTTTGCTTTAAAGAGGACAGGAGATCCATCCAACACTTTATTCAGCAAAACTGTTTATTTTCTGCAAGAACCACACCAAAAGAACCATTTACAGATTAGCATTTAGCTAACAGTGCAGCAGAGTTAAGCAAGGTAAATGCGGATAACTCTTATTATGGTGAAACAAACAAACAAACACACTCCCCAATCAGATGTGTGCTTATTCTACTATTATTTATTGAGAATGTTAATTTATGGATATAAATCATCAAATGCTGTTACTCAGTTACACAAATGCTAATAAAAACTGTAATGATATATTTTACAGCCAGAAAGTTACAGGAATGTACATTTTATCCCTTGCTTGTGCTATAGTACACATCTCATTGTGCAACATGTGAATGTTTTAAGGAAAACTAAATGTGATCTCTGTAAGGGATGCACATTATTTTGAAAGCAGCACCCCCACCCAGACATACAATACTAGTACATAGTACATTGCTACTTAGTACATTACTAGTACATTTCAATATAACAATGTGATATATAACAATGTGATATTTAACTTGTGATGTCAGCTTTGGGACACATGTTATGCTGGTGAGGCCACAGTGTGCACATCTCATGCTGCTCACATGTGGTTCACTGAATGCTCAGGGAGTTTTCGCGTCTGCTCAGACACATGAAAAATCTATGGGAACATTGCTTACATATGATTATAAATATATATGTCAAGTTTCCTGTTACTTCATAGTGTAAGGTAGATATTAGCTAATGTATATAGGATTTTCATCAGTGTTTAGGAGTAATCATAATAATACATACTTTTAATAACTATTGTGATTATAATCAGTGCATCTACTGTCTTGAAAAGGGACTCATGATGTTTTTGTCTTTTCTCTTTAGCGCCGCCCTAGTGGCTCCCTGGACCTCTTTCAGAGATGTGTGAAAATGGAAAAAGATGAAGAAAAAAACATATTTTGTGTTTTAATATATTTTCTGCAGGACAAACATGACACAAACCTTCCTGTAAAAATCCCACTGTTTATATTAAACATGCTTCACTGATGAGAGTATTCGGCGTGCGCACTTTTGTCTTACTAATCTCAGCGATCCTTGAACTCACCGTAGTTTGTTTACATTTGCAACTTTCTCCGATGCTGCCACAGAAAGACGTGTTTTATGCCACTCCTTCTTTGTCTCATTTTGCCCACCAAACGTGTTATGCTGTGCGTAAATGCACAAAGGTGAGCTTTGTTGATATTATTGATTTTCTGCATTGCTTATTAGTCATATTTGGTCAATCCATGACCGCAAGCTAATCGATGCTAAAATGCTATTTAGGCTGGCTGTATGTACATATTGCATCATTATGCCACGTTTGTAGGTATATTTGAGCTCATTTAATTTCCTTTACTTATGTCCTCTGTGTATTTAATTTATATTTGCATGTCTCATGACACATTATCTGTATGTAATATTGGCTGAATTTCTGATTGTTATTGGTGTGCCATTTTGTTCCAGACCACAGCGAACGTTACCCAGCTTGCAAAGACTTTAATAAATCCATTAGAAGAAGACAGCCTGCCGTTTCCTTTAACTTGGACACACACATCTATACCGTTGGCCATTCTGAGCCAGTAATTTCCAGAACGTATCTCATCCTGTGAGAATCCTCCATTTTACTAATGATTTCCAATGTTCCAAAAATGTGTAGAATAAAAATTAAAATGCAACATTTCTGTCAACAAAGATTTGCGTCAGCCTTTGATAGTAGGCTAATATAGCTAATATAGACACTTACATCATGTGTTGTCTTCATTATAACCCTTTTAATTTTTTGCGGCTCCAGATAGATTTTATTTTTTTTATTTATGGTCCAATATGGCTCTTTCAACATTTTGGGTTGCCGACCCCTGATCTAGACCAATGATTCACAGACTGTGGTATGCGTACCACTATTGGAAAGCGGGCTCTATCTAGTGGTAAGCCAAAGAAGTCTGTAAATATGTACTGTATATGGAGTATCATTGTTGATGATGTTTGTGTATTGTGTGTAATGTTGCAGTGGCCAAAATATTAAATATACTCTCCCGTGTTTTGATGAATAATTAAGCCTACTACGCTACTATATTTTAATGTTGGTCATTATAGTGGTATTTGGAGAGCCAAGGGTTTTCTGAGGTGGTACTTGGTGAAACAAGTTTGAGAACCACGCATCTACACCACAAGGAAGTGTTTTAAATGTAGATAAAAAAAATCATCATAGGTCCCCCCCCCCGAGTGCAGCTGGGATAGGCTCCATCACCCCCCGCAACCCCGAGAGGGACAAACCATAGAAAATGGATGGATGGATGGATGGATGGACGGTCCCCTTTGAAAACTAATGATGACGTTACGACGTCTGTGTTGAGTGAATAGTGAAGTGTTTCATGTTGGATTTGAGGAATGAACCATTTTGCATTTTTGCAAGGGTGTGTAGGTAGTAGTGTTACACAGTCCTAATTTGGTTAAATTTTTAGAATATTGTAGCAAATATGGACCTAAATACCCTATACAGTGCATCAGGAAACATTTTCCACATTTTGTTATGTTACAGCCTTATTCCAAAAATGGAATAAGTTCATTTTTACCCACAAAATTCTAAGCACAATACCACATAATGACAATATAAAAACTTTATTTTTTTGCTAATTTAAAAAAACAAAAACAAAAAAAAAACACTTAAAAAACTTACATTTACATAAGTATTCAGATCCTTTGCTCTGAAACTCAAAAGTGAGATCAGGTGTATCCTGTTTCAACTGATCATTCTTGAGATGTTGTAATTGGTGTCTACCTGTGGAATAATCAGTTGGTAGGACATGATTTGGAAAGGCACACACCTGTCTGTATACAGTATAAGGTCTCACACTTGACAGTGCATGACAGAGCATAAACCAAGATTGAGTCGAATAAATTGTCTTTAGACCTCTGAGACAAGACTGTCTTGAGGCACAAACCTGGGTAAGGGTACAGAAAAGTATTTGCTGCCTTGAAGGTCCCAATGAGCACAGAGGCCTCCATCATCCGTAAATGAAAGACATTTGAAAACACCAGGACTCTTCCTAGAGCTGGCCGGTGTACAAGAGGAAGGAGACAGACAACCGGGACAGCTCTATTTATTTATCTATATACAATAAGAAATGAAGTGTGACTAATTCAGATGTGTATGTGTGCGACTATGTGTGGAATTAAATGCTGAGTGTTACCCGGAAGTGTTGAACGAGGTGCGGAAGTCCAAGGAGGGCAAGACAACCTCGGAGGTCCGTGAGACAGGCAGGAAGTCGGGGCGATAGCGAGGCGTCAAAGTCCGTGTCCAGGCGGGAGGTCGAGATCCAAGATGCAGCCAGGGAACCAGAGGGAACGCGGTGAGACGAGACACACAGCTCGTGACGTGGGAAAGAAGGTAGGCTGTAGTGATGGGTCCGGCAACACCGATGCATCGGCGCATGCGTCGAGCTCATAGAGCGAAACCCTGTGTCGGTGCGCGCATAGGTGGATTAATGAACGGGCCTACCGGGCCCAGGCCCAGGGGGCCAGAGGCCCCAAGGGGCCAGGCCAACTTGGCCCCGCGGCCGCGACGCATGCAGAACTACTTTTGCAAAAATAATAATCTTAGGCCCCAAGGGGACAGGCCAACTTGGCCCCGCGGCCATGATCCATAGAGGGTCAGAGGCCCCAAGGGGCCAGGTCAACTTGGCCCCGCGGCCGCGACCCACAGAGGGCCAGAGGCCCCAAGGGGCCAGGCCAACATGGCCCCGCGGCCATGATCCATAGACGGTCAGAGGCCCCAAGGGGCCAGGTCAACTTAGCCCCGCGGCCACGACCCACAGAGGGTCATAGGCCCCAAAGGGCCAGGCCAACTTGGCCCCGCAGCCACGATCCATAGAGGGTAAGAGGCCCCAACGGGCCAGGTCAACTTGGCCCCGCGGCCACGACCCACAGAGGGCCTGAGGCCCCAAGGGGTCAGGCCAACTTGGCCCCGCGGCCACGATCCATAGAGGGCCAGAGGCCCCGAGGGGTCATGCCAACTTGGCCCCGATCCATAGAGGGTCAGAGGCCCCAAGGGGCCAGGCCAACTTGGCCCCGCGGCCACGATCCACAGAGGGCCAGAGGCTCGCAATCATTATTGTAGCTGTTGCTGAGATTTTGCATGCTTTAAATATGTGTCATAAATAAATAAATATTAATAAATAAGTTAATGATGCAGAGTTATAAAATATTATTAGAAAATGTGTGATTGTAAAATCTCCTGAGCAAAATGTAAATGTATTGAGTTAATTGTGTTGCAAGGCGGAACGATTGTTGTGATGTTGCGACCCCACGGACAGTAAATAAGGCAGAACACGCAAGAGGGGAGGGTGCTTGAGCACGTTGTCTTCAGCTCCTCAAAAGATTTAAGTGTATTCGATGATTCGTGCAAAACTTCAAGCAAGTGATTATTAGAACCTCTTTTCGTTACAAGCAGCCAACGAGGTATTGTATTTTTGTAATTTAATTTCTTTCTTTCTGAATGTTTATTGATGTGAAATCAAAGTCTGATGTATTGTACTGTATTTTGTAAGTTCTCACGGCGTGTTGGCGTGTCGGCGTGTTGGCGTGTTGGCGTGGATGGTGTGTACAGCAAGAAGGAGGAGTCAATAAACGCCCGTTTTACAAAAAGGAACTTTCCTGTGTTGCCGTGTAACGAAAGGAGCTACAGTGAGAACTCGACTGCCTTCGCGGGTAGGAGAGACACGGGATCATACGCGCATGCGAGCAACGGAGATAACCTGCCTGTCAATCAAGTCGAGTTTCAGGGCGTGTCCAAAGAGCCCCGCCAAAGCCGAGTGGTGGGAGAAGAGGCGTGCTTCTGGAATTCACAAGGACTCAGGTTTATCACTTTGCAAACGGTGCTTTGTATGAATGAATAGTATTATGTTCACTTGCTGACATTGTTGTACTGAATGTGTTTAACTGGAAATTATTAGTCAAACCGTAAGGCAAAATAGGAAGGCTTTAGGTTTCAACAGGAAGAGTGTGTAGTTTGTTTATTCCACCAGGTGTCTCAGGCATTTAATGAGTTAAACCAAGATTTGCATGTGTCTGTTACTTAAGACAGCTATAAGACAGGCATTTTTTGAGTTTGACCAAGATTGGTGAATTTCCTGTTAATTAAGCAAAGTGCATTTTAAATTAATTAAATAGGCCTACTAGTGATTAAAAAAAAATAATTAAGAAAGGCCTGAATGTTAATAATTAAAAATAGGCCCAAGTAACTTCTTCTTTATTAATAAGTGTTTGCACAAGCTTGTAGGAAGCATTTACAACATTAACAAGAAAGTAAACATTATTCACGTTTAAAAAGTAGTCTACATACTTAAAGAACTGTAGGTATTTCACATTATTCGCCTACTACCAAGTTAAATTAAGCCTTCGTTGTGTAAAAACATTGTCAATTGACAATCCTCATATTATCTCAATATGTCTGACACAAACTCAAAGATTACAGAACAGCACACAAACTCATTAGCTCAGCCTGAGGTTAATGCCCAAGCTGCAGAAGGAGAAGACACTGTGCGAAGAAGCGGAAGAACTCGAACCTTGACGGAAAAAGGTAAAGGACTTCAAGAAGAAAAATTGAAAGGCGTACATCGCAGATACAAACTTGCATATGAGAAATGGAAGTATAATGCAAAGGTAGCCAAAGAGTTGATGAGTGATGAAATCTCAGAGGAAGAATTAAACAAGTCGATGGATCATCTACAAGCCACATGTGCAGATGTGAAGGCAGTATATGAGGAATTCCGTCAAATGCAAGCTCCTGATGCAGATGTGCGACGTAAAGTGGATGCATGTGTATCGATGTCTGAATTCATGATTAAAAGAGCACAACAACTCATTGAAGGTGATGCTGCAGTGAATGAAGAACAGTGGCCAGATGTCGGCTCCATTCTAAATTCATCAAGTCCATCATTAAAGTCTCTATACCTTCGTTCGGAACACAACACTCACTTAAGTAACCTTTCAGTCAAGAGAGATGATGCTGTGGCCGAAGCAGCTGCGGCCAAAGAGGTTTTGTCAGTGCTAAAAGAGCAAGACAAGGAAGTCACTGAACTTCAAAGACTGGAGGCTGAAGAGAAGCTACGTGCTGCACAATTTGAGGCTGAATCTCTAGCCAGACAACAGGCAATGCAGAATCAGCTCCGAAAGCTTGAGCGCTTAGAGGAAGTCAAGAAGCTGAATGCAGCTAAGGCCCGAGTCAAGGTGTATGACGAACTAAGTGACAAGTCCGAAGTCATTAGTTTACTACATAACATCAAACAACCTGATAAGGCACAAACCCTCAATGCATCAAGTCCTCCATTCATTCCTCAACAAGCTCAAGAGCCAAGTCATAATCCAAGTCATCCCAACGTTCAATCAGTCCCACAAGTTCCACCAAATTTGCAGGTGCAAAGTCCTGATTTAGCAACTGCTCTCGCTGAAGCCATGAGTGTCAATCGTCTCCCAACACCTGAACCTACAGTATTCACGGGAGATCCTATAAAATACAACGACTGGAAATTGTCATTTCAGATATTGATTGACAGAAAAGGTATTCCAAAAAATGAAAAACTCTACTACTTGAGAAAGTATCTAAGTGGTGCTGCAAGGAAGGCTGTTGAAGGACTCTTCCTGATCGGCACAGAGGGAGCATATGACAATGCATGGAAGCTGCTAGAGAAGCGCTTTGGAGACCCTTACGTAATTGGGAAGTCCTTCAGAGATAAGCTGCATGCGTGGCCAAGAGTAAGCTCCAAAGATGGATGCGAACTGAGAGAACTTGCAGATTTTCTCCAGAGCTGTGAGGCTGCAATACCTCATATCAAGACATTAGAGATTCTCAATGACTGCACTGAAAGTCAGAAGATCTTGACAAAGCTCCCAGACTGGCTTGTGTCCAGATGGAACCGTAAAGCTATGAAAACCAGACAAGCGAAAGCTGAATATCCTTCTTTCAAAGAGTTGGTGAACTTCTTATCAAATGAAGCTGATCTGGCATGTGACCCCATATCCTCTGTACAAGCACTCAAGAGTATACAGAATGAGAAACCAAGACAGACAAGAACTGAAACCATAAAGGCAAAAACGTTGTCAACAAATACAACACAGAACACTGTCTCTTGTGTCTTCTGCAAGAAGTTTGGACACCAGCTGGAGAAGTGTAGAAAGTTTGCTGAAATGACAATCCTGGATCGCATCAAGTTTGTACAAGAAGAAAAACTTTGCTTTGGTTGTCTAAAGACTGGTCACCACTCTAGAAACTGTGAGGACAAAAGTAAGTGTGATACCTGTCGAAGAAGACATCCAACATGCTTGCATGATGACAACTTTCAGAAAGGTTCTTCATCAAAGAAAGTGGAGAGTGATTCAAATAAAGCACGAGGAACGGAGCAAATCCCTGCAACTGCAACAGCAACTACCAATAGAGTTGCCCAAGGCAATCAAGGCTCACATACATCCTCAATAGTACCAGTCTGGGTCTCTTCCTCAAAACAGCCTGAGCATGAGATCTTAACATATGCGTTGCTGGATACGCAGAGTGACACAACATTCATCCTGGACCAAGTTGCTCAAGAGCTCAACACAAAGAAGGAGAATGTCTGTCTACGGCTTTCCACAATGTCATCAGTCTCTACAGTCATACCCTGTCAAAAATTGTCTAACCTCCAAGTGAGAGGATATGACTTAGAAAAAATGATCTCATTACCACCTCTCTTCTCACGTGAGTTCATTCCTGCTGAGAGGTCTCACATTCCCACTACAGAGACAGCCCAAAAATGGCCTCATCTTGAACCATTGGTCCACAAGATTCCTCCACAATTGGAGTGCCAAGTCGGCCTACTAATAGGCTATAACTGCCATCAAGCTCTTCTTCCCAGAGAAATTCTATGCGGAGAAGAAGGCCATCCATATGGTCAGCGAACCGACCTTGGATGGAGCATTGTTGGCTGTTCCAAGCCAGCAACTAAGTTTGAAGACGCAATTGGTGTGAGCCATAGGGTCATTGTACGACAAGTGACTCCTGCCGCACAACCTCAAAGTCAACTTAAAGATGAAGAGCACTTTGTCTGCAGAAATCAGGTCAAAGAGCCAAGTCCTTCAGAAATCATTAAGATGCTCGAAATGGATTTTACAGACCACTCAACAGACAACAATCCAGTCTCTCAAAAATATCTTCTCTTCATGTCACGAGTGAAAGAGGGGATAAGACAGAAAAAAGATGGACACTATGAGCTACCACTACAGTTCAAGAAAGACAACCCAGCAGACCTTGCGTCTAAAGAAGCCAGTGCAGCCCAATTGAAGGACTCATGTTGGTTGAAGGGACCAGACTTCCTTTGGCAACCAAATCTGTCAGTCAAACATATAATAGTAAAAGTGGATGACCCTGACCCAGAACTGCGGAAAGCTCATGTTCATACCGTCAAAGCCGAAAACACAAACCCATTGATCAGCCGTCATAGCAAGTTCTCAGCTTGGTCCAGAGCTGTGAAAGCTGTCGCCAGACTGAAGAAATGCGTCAGGAGACGTAGTGGAGGTCAAGTATGGACAGACCAAACTACAAATCTTAAAGAAAGACGTAAAGCAGAGTTCTTCATCATCAAGCTCACACAAGAGGAAGCCTTTGCTGATGACATAAAGAAAATCAAATGCAATAGAGCTGAAAAACTCGGCAAACGCAACAAGCTCTACCGGCTCAACGCTTACCTTGATGCAAACAATATACTCAGGGTGGGAGGACGGTTGTCGCAGTCAGCCCTTCATCATGACGTGAAGCACCCTGCAATATTGCCAAGGAAATCACACGTGTCAGACCTGATTGTGAAATATCACCATGAGCGTGTAGACCACCAAGGAAGAGGGATGACAATGAATGAGATACGCGCAAATGGAATATGGATTCTTGGATGCGGAAGTATTGTCTCCTCACACATTTATAAGTGCGTCCCATGCAGAAGGTACAGGAGAACCACAGAAGTCCAACTGAACAGCCCATCAAGGAACTCACAAATGAACGACATTGTGATTTTAAAGGACGAGTGTACCCCAAGAAATGAATGGAAGCTCGCAACAGTAGTCGAAGCTCAGCCTGGAAGAGATGGCATGGTGTGCAAGCTGAAACTAGTGCTTAGTGAGACTTCTGTTGACAAGGGCAAACCTCATACGCGACTGATTAATCTAGAAAGACCTATTCATAAAATCGTCACATTAGTAGAAGCCAATTAAGACGCACACACATACAGATGATTGAAACTGGTTTTGATAAAAATGGAAAATCCCACATTTCAGGTCAATGAGTGATTTGGTGGGAGTGTAGCTGTTGCTGAGATTTTGCATGCTTTAAATATGTGTCATAAATAAATAAATATTAATAAATAAGTTAATGATGCAGAGTTATAAAATATTATTAGAAAATGTGTGATTGTAAAATCTCCTGAGCAAAATGTAAATGTATTGAGTTAATTGTGTTGCAAGGCGGAACGATTGTTGTGATGTTGCGACCCCACGGACAGTAAATAAGGCAGAACACGCAAGAGGGGAGGGTGCTTGAGCACGTTGTCTTCAGCTCCTCAAAAGATTTAAGTGTATTCGATGATTCGTGCAAAACTTCAAGCAAGTGATTATTAGAACCTCTTTTCGTTACAAGCAGCCAACGAGGTATTGTATTTTTGTAATTTAATTTCTTTCTGAATGTTTATTGATGTGAAATCAAAGTCTGATGTATTGTACTGTATTTTGTAAGTTCTCACGGCGTGCAGGCGTGTTGGCGTGTAGGCGTGTTGGCGTGTCGGCGTGTTGGCGTGTTGGCGTGGATGGTGTGTACAGCAAGAAGGAGGAGTCAATAAACGCCCGTTTTACAAAAAGGAACTTTCCTGTGTTGCCGTGTAACGAAAGGAGCTACAATTATTATCAAAGCTAATTCTCAAATTGGATCACACAACCTCACTCACATATTCTTTATCAATTATTAAAGGTTGTTTCTGAATTTTGATCACAGAACTTAATGCAAATATTCTTGATTGATTGGCAAAGCTCATTCTCAAATTTTGATTACACAACCTTACTCTGACAAATTATCATTATCAAAAAGCTCTATCTCGAATTTGGATCACAGAATCTCACTCAAGTATTCTTAGCTGTGCCCCTCCCCCATCGAGTCTTTCATAAACCGGTCTGTTCTTTTAGAATCTCCTCATTTGGTACTTTGAACTCGTGAGTGACTGCTCAAAATTTGGTTTCCTTTCCCTCAGTTCAGACTCAGAGATAATTTGAAATCATTCCACAAGAAGTTTAACGCGCACACACACACGACACTCACACACTTGAGTTGAGCATTACTTGGAAATTCTTATATTTTCCATTTTGCTGTTATTATCAGCATCTTCCCATTTTGTCCTTTTCTTTCAAAAAAGTTTACAGTCTGACATTTGTCACTGCTGTCAGTTAATAACTTTTTGGTCTTTGACCCATTTTGTCATTTTCTCGATTCGATCGTCACTGACCACTCTCTCCTGTCTGGCAGACATCGTTGCTGCCATCATAGCCAGCAAGCTGCCTGCAGATAGCGACATTTTGGTGTCCTTTGAGAAATATTAAGAAAGAAGACAAAAGTACAAGACATTGTACGATTACTATCTTTTTAAAAATGATTTGTTTCACTGTCAGCGACTTTACCGCTAGATTTCGCGTCTTTTGGCCATACCTGGCTAGCGACTGAAAACATCATTTAGCGACTTTTTGGTTGTGAAGATAAGTGGTAAAAGCAGATCTGCCTGTTGGTCTTGCCACATTTTGCCATTTGGTACTTTGCACTCTTGTTGGTCACTCCAAGGCATTTGTCCCTGCCTTCAGCTAGTCACTTGGCTCTTTTGGAATTTATTTCACTGTAATTGGCTCTCTCTTTCTCCTCAGTACAAATCAGTCTGTTCCCTTGCCATTCATCACTGACCACTCCGCTCTCCTGTCTGTCAGACATTGTTGCTGCATGCAGATAGCTTGGGGTCCTTAGTGAAAATATCAGAAGAGAAAAGTACACAATTATCTTAATCATCTTTTTTTATTCACTGTCAGTCCTTCAGTGAGTCCCAGTGTGTTGGCGATTAAGCAACGTTGGCATTCGATTTAGAGACTTTTGGCCATACATGACTGGCGACTCAAAACGTCATCTAGTGACTTTCGCTGTCTGAGTTTAGCATTGATTGGAAATCTGTTATCAGTTCTTATAGAAATCAGCTGATTTCTGCTTTTGACTGTTAATGCTAGATTGCTAGTTTTGAAAATTGCATCACTCACACACACACACACATACACACACACACACACACACACACACACACACACACACACACACACACAGTTGGTTAAGCTGTTGTGATAGGCAAAGAGCCAATGTGCACAGAAAGAAGGGAAATATGGATCATAAACGTCTTAAGTGGAGGAGCTAGAAAAAAAATTCAGCAAGAAAAGAAAAAAAAGGAATCAGTTTTACTTGAGAGTGTTCCAAATATCTCCAGCTTCTTCAGTACAAAGACATCTGCTGAAAGCAATTCTATAAATGCTACTGCAAATTCAGCTAAGGATAGCAATGCACCTGAGCTAGCATGTAGCTCCCAAGATCCTGAGACCACTACAAGTGTACGCACTGAACGGATGCTAATGATTCAACCAACTCAGCAGTAGCCAGTTGCTCGGATGAATGTGAGGTCACTGCACCTCTGGACAGCATAGAAAATGAGTTGAATCTTTCTTCAACACCATCTACAGTGACAACTCTACCTAGTGATACCGCTAAATGGGCTGATACCCTCACTGAGTCAATGAAGGAAGTTCTTATTCAAAGAGGTGCAAAATAATTTCACAACCGTCACAGCCATTATCCAGCTTCTGTGAGGAACAGTGGGCTAGGAGGAAAAACCCGATGCCTAAACAATGAACATTTTACTTCACACCTGCCCAATGGACAACGAGTACAAACAGAGTGGATGATGTACTCTCCCTCTACTGGTAATGTTTACTGCTTTGCATGCAAACTGTTTTCCCCAAAAACGCATTCTTTTGTGACAGGCTATTGGGATTGGAAACACTCAGAAAGATTTGGTGAACATGAGCGAAGTGCTGAGCACATAACCTGCATGCAAGCAGTCTTGAACCGCGCCACAGGTGCCACAGTTGATGCAGACCTGTTCAAACAGTTTCAGGCAGAGAGCAGCTATTGGAGGCAGGTGTTACAAAGAGTTGTTGCAGTCATTAAATTCCTTGCAGAAAGGGGCCTTGCATTTAGGGGTAAAAATGAATCGTTAGGGTCTCCTCTCAATGGGAACTACCTTGGTATTCTGGAGGTCCTGGCTGAATTTGATCCCTTTCTAAAGGATCACATCAGAAAGTTTGGGCAGATGGGTCGAGGTAATACCTCATATCTGTACTCCACCATTTGTGAGGAATTCATTGAATTGATGGGTGCAAAAACCAAACAGGCTATAGCAGATGAACTGCAAGCAAGCAAATACTACTCTATCATTGTGGATTCAACCCCAGATTTATCTCATGTGGACCAATTGACATTCATATTCCGTTTTGTTAGCAAAGAGGGCAGTGTTGTTGAACGCTTTGTGGGTTTTGAGCCCATTACTAGCCATACAGGTGAACGTTTGGCTAACTGTGTCATATCTGTGTTGGAAAATCTAGGGTTAGAGCTGTCAAATTGCAGGGGGCAGGCTTATGATAATGCCAGCAACATGTCTGGGAGGTATAATGGGTTGCAGGCTCACTTAAAGAAAAGCAACCCATTAATACACTATATTCCATGTGCAGCTCACTCTTTGAATTTGGTGGGAGTCAACAGCATTGACAGATGTGTAAATGAAGTCTCTAAGTATTTTGACTTGATTCAGTCTATTTACAACTTCACAACTGCATCCACACACCGATGGGACAGGGTATTTGGCAATTCCAACATAGATCTCACACTTAAAGCTTTATCCAACACGCGTTGGAGTTGCCGTGCAGAATCTACCAAAGCACTGTGGCAGAACTACAGTAAAATAAGAGCAGCACTACAGGGTATTTCCACTGATGACACAGAGAAACGAGACACACAAACTGAAGCTGACAGTCTAGTGCGGAAGCTGGATTCACTTGAGATGGCCTTCATGGCAGGCTTTTGGGACACTGTTCTGTCCAGATTTCAGGCCACAAGTCTGCAACTTCAAAAAGCAGACATGGACCTTGGTACAGCAGTTAGATTGCTGGAATCTCTGCGCACCTTTGTTCTCTCCCAAAGAGATCTATTTGATCATTTTGAGCAGAAAGCCTTAAACATGTTGGGTGGCACCCCATCTTACAGGGCTGAACGGACGAAGAAACGTAAAAAGTTTGCTGATGAATCAGCATCCCCAGATGTTGTGCTTGAGGGAAGGCAACTGTTTCAAATAGAGACATGTATTGCCTCTATTGATCAACTGAGTTAAAGCCTTAATCACCGTCTGGAGGCCTACAAACATCTGAACAATTTGTTCAGTGTCCTTTTCTCTTTGGATACAGAGTCCAATGCTTCAGTCCTTCACAAGGCCAAGATTCTCACTGAATCATACTCATCTGACCTCAATGAAAGTCTTGGACAGGAGCTTATACAGTTCAAATCTTTTATACAGCTCAACAACACTGATGAGGAGAGGACCCCTTCAGGACTGCTCAAAACAATAATACATTTTGGACTACAGCCTACGTTTCCGAATACATACATTGCGCTACAGACTTTTCTCACTCTACCGGTCAGTAACTGTGAGGGAGAACGCTCATTCTCTCTTTTGTCAAGAGTCAAAAATGAGCTGCGCACAAGAATGACTCAGAAAAGATTAAATGCGTTATCTCTAATGGCAATTGAGAGTGAGCTGACAAGAGAGTTGGACTTCAATGATGTGGTGGATGATTTTGCGAAATTGAAAGCACGAAAAAAACCCCTTGCTTAAAGGTGCACTGTGTAAGATTTTTAGGTTGTTATTTCCAGAATTCACCCATTCACTAATATTAGGCTACCTGTTTTCATGAATACTTATCACCACCATAAAATTCTAAGTATCCATTATGACTGGGAGAATTGCACTTTCGCCATTTCTGGGAACTGTCTGTCACCTGGATTCTGAAGATAGGATTGACTTTAGGCAGAAGCTTGGTGCTTTCTCTGGCAAACTGAACCTCAAGCTTCATTCTCTGCAGCTTTGCATTCTTGTTCAGACTTTCATCGACAAGGAACTTTTCAACTTCCCCACTATCGTGAAGGGGCCACCAAAAGATTTCAGTGTGTCCAGCATGTCTAGTCTCTTCTTCTCCTGTCTTTGAGCCATCTCTTGTTTCTCGTCAGCCCAACTCTCGAATTTTGCCTTCATGAGTTTACTCCAGTTGAGTTCAACCTCTCTTTTTGCTTGTGCTGCTGCCTTGAAACCTCTGAAGCTCCTGGCTCTTCTGTAAATTTATTGACCTATTGACTGCGTTCAGTGTGCCCAACTTCTTCAGTCTGTAGTCCACCTTGCCACATTGTCTCTCCATCCCAATGTTGTGCACAGGGGTGCCATTGGGAAGGTCTCCTCATCCATCCCATAGTCCATCCTCTGCCTGGCCAGGACAGTCTTCAGATGGGGCAGCATGAGATCTGTCAGCTGCTTCACTTCATCCAAGTATTCGGCAGCCACGTCTGACACTGAGTTCAGGACATGTCCAGTGCCTGTCCAGCCACTATAGCATTCTTGCTGTCTACATCCAGATCCACCATGAAACTCTGTAGCACTTGCTCCATCTTCATATCGGCCTCCGCCAACCGCATCACTTTATTCATGGCACTGCTGAAGCCCAGTGTAGTGTGAGTGCCACAAAAGATCTGCCCTGCTGGTTTTTCCAAGTTGTTCATCTCTGCCAACAGCTTTGAAAAGCCTTTGTTGTGCTCTGTGCTGTCAGTCATATGTGCATCTACAAGTTTATAAACATCCTCCACATTGACTCCTCTGACCGACGCCAGTATTTCGAACCCCATATCCACTTGCATTTCTATGTCCTCAGTGGTCTCTCGGTGAATGGGTAAGACAGGCAGAGGAAATGGGCTATCTTGACCTGCATGCAGCCCTTGTACCATGAACTGGCTTACACCTTTCTTTGTGGTGCTCTCCGATGCATGTGTTATCATTTTACCTTTCTCCTTCTCCTCCTCAAGCTTTCCCACAAAATAGATACAGACTTTGAGCCTCAATTTGCTGCACAGCTGCCGTTATGCCAAAGTGTTTTCCTAAGATATTATTTTATTTTTAATGATAGAAGGGAGGAAAAGGGGGCACAAATCATGTCCAATTTAGTTTTTTGGGTGGGGTGGGGGGTTTATTTCATGATAGGTACCAACTTCCAATACATAATATCTCTCAAATGACCCAATGCACCATCACTGAAGTGGGCGTAATCATTTTCCAAAATTGTTATTTTTAGGCCATTTATCCCCTCCCCCTACCTGTGTATGTGTGAAACCTGTGCTTGTCTGTGTGGTATACCTAATAGTGTGTGTGCAGTATGTGCACTCTTCTGTACAGTACAGTGTGCATGTCTGTTCACAGTATACAGTATTTCTTGCATAGTGCGTGCGTGTGTGTGCGCGTGCACGCGCGGGGTTGAGGGGCCAAGACCATGTCAGGCCCAGGGGGCCAAAATTTCTTAATCCGCCCCTGGGTGCGCGTACCGCTTTTAGAAAGTCACGTGACCGATCATGAGCTGTTTTGGTCACGTGACCGATACGCGAACTGTGTCGCACTGACGCCTCCTCTGTGCCCTGTGAGCGGGTCTTTTCTACAGCCGGAGAAATAATAACTAAGAAGAGAAAGCGTCTAAAATTGAATACGTTGGAAAAACTGTTTTGTTTTTTTAATAAAAATGTGTAAAAAAAAATAATAATAATTTCCAGGTCCACAAGCATCCTCATTCACAACACGTTCTCTTAAATTTCCATGTTATGATACATGTTCACATTATTTATTGACTGTATCTAAAAAAGACAAAAAATATGTTTTTATTTAAATGAAGTTATGAAATAATCCTAAATGAAATACAATGACTTGGTTTATATTATTGTATATACTAGGTCAGTGGTTCTCAACCTTTTTTCAGCAATGTACCCCCTGTGATTTTTTTTTTAATTCAAGTACCCCCTAATCAGAGCAAAGCATTTTTGGTTGAAAAAAAAAAGATGAAGTAAAATACAGCACTATGTCATCAGTTTCTGATTTATTAAATTGTATAACAGTGCAAAATATTGCTCATTTGTAGTGGTCTTTCTTGAACTATTTGGAAAAAAAGATATAAAAACAGCTAAAAACTTGTTGAAAAATAAACAAGTGATTCAATTATAAATAAAGATTTCTACACCTAGAAGTAATAATCAACTTAAAGTGCCCTCTTTGGGGATTGTATTAGAGCTCCATCTGGATTCATGAACTTAATTCTAAACATTTATTCACAAAAAAAAAAAAAATCTTTAACATCGATATTTATGGAACATGTCCACAAAAAATCTAGCTGTCAACACTGAATATTGCATTGTTGCATTTCTTTTCACAGTTCTTTTTGACAGACATTTTAGTGACAAACCTGAGCTTGTGCTTCACTGAGTTTATGAACTTACATTCATATTTTGTTGAAGTATTATTCAATAAATATATTTATAAAGGATTTTTGAATTGTTGCTATTTTTAGAATATTTAAAAAAAATCTCACGTACCCCTTGGCATACCTTCAAGTACCCCCAGGGGTACGCGTACCCCCATTTGAGAACCACTGTACTAGGTCATAAAATCAGTGTCAGTTGAGTCGGTCCATAGGTTGCCTGTAGGGATTTTTAATGTCCAGCAGATGTCAGTATTTAGTCACACAGTATCGACACAGTATCGATACAGTTTTGCAATGTGTCGAAACGCTTCATGAGGCCTCATCAACCCATCACTAGTAGGCTGCAAGGAGGCGACAAGGAGGAACACAAGACAAATTAACACGGGAGGGAGAAACACAGAGAGCAAAAGGGTGCATAGAGCTGGATAGATTCGGCTTACTGTACATGACAGGTCGCTATGTTATGGCTGAGGATAGCAAGTCGTGCTGGCTTAAGAAGGCAGCTCTTCTCATCAGTAACAGGTGTGTTGATTGCTGATGATTGAATGCAGCTGCTTGCTGCAGCCGGCGTGGCGCACACCTGCCGCACTCCTGGAGGTGCGCCCAGAAGAATGCGCACTGGTGTACGCCCGGCCCGTGACAGCCGGCTGTCTAAACTGAGCAATCGGGGTAGAAGACCCTAGTCAGGGAGGTGACCAAGAACCTGATGGTCACTCTGTCAGAGCTACAGCATTCCTCTGTGGAGAGAGGAGAACTTTCCAGAAGGACAACCATCGCTGCAGCAATCCACCAATCAGGCCTGTAGAGTGGCCAGACAAAAGTCATTTCTTCAAAAAAGTTTGCCAAAATGCACCTGAAAGCTTCTCAGATCATGAGAAACACAATTTTTTGGTCTGATTAGACAAAGATTGAACTCATTGTTGTGAATGCCAGGCATCATGTTTGGAGGAAACCAGACACCGCTCATCACCAGACCAATACCATCCCCACAGTGAAGCATGGGGGTGGCAGCATCATGGTGTCGGGATGTTTTTTAGCGGCAGGAACTGGGAGACAAGTCAGGATAGAAAGAAAGATGAATGCAGCAATGTACAAAGACATCTTGGATGAAAACCTGTTCCTGAGCGCTCTTGAACCCAGACTGGGTTGGTAGACTTGCTGACCTTGTATTTGTTTGTTGCTGTGTTGGTTGACCTGTCGGTGTCAGCCCGAGCCTGCCCTCGCGCCGTCCTTCATGCCCGATGTTGTGCCGTCGTCCTGGTGCGGGCTTGTCCTGCAGCGGGGGAGGCACGCAGCCAGAACTGTAGGAGTGGGACAATGGATCAACTGGTTCGTAGTGGACGGTGGGTTCCAAGGCTGGATCGCTGCTCTGCCTGCTTATGGATGGATTTGTTTGTTTATATATGTGTGTATGTATGTAATTATGTAATTAATTACAGGTGGTTTCCTTGGCCCTGTGCTAAGCGGTCCTGCTGCAGCCGACATAGGTCGGGTGGCCTGTGGGCCCGGTTGCGGACTTCCCATCCGACTGCGGGGAGTCTTTATTTTTCATCTACCCCTTTTCATATCATAGCAGTTTTATCCATAAATTGTTTTCTCTGTTTGTAACAGAGCAGTGAATAAATAAATACACATACCATAAGTAAGTAAGGAAATATTAAATACATTAAAAACATTTGACATACAACATGCATCCATCCATCCATTTTCTACCACTTGTCCCTTTCAGGGTCGCGGGGGTGCTGGAGCCTATCTCAGCTGCATTCGGGCGGTAGGCGGGGTACACCCTGGACAAGTCACCACCTCATCACAGGGCCAACACAGATAGACATATAAACATATACACAATATTTAAAGTTCTCATTAAAAAAAAGTTAAGTAATTTATAGTTTAAGTTCAAGATGTTTATCAAAATTCTTCTTCTTGTACTTTGTAAACACTTCGAGCAGTCTCTTAAACTGAATCATATTGGTGCTTTGCTAACACAAAAAATGTTAACACTTTTGTGCAAATAAGTACAGTTGCACTTGTTTTTGTTTATTCTGTAAAGGAATGAGTTAAATGTTTAAAATGACTGCTTAATAGTGCTATTATGAAGTGCAATCATGCAATGTCAGCACTATTTTTTCCCCTGCAATTTCAAATGCACTTGTTTTAATAAATAAATACAGCGTTTTAAAAGCATACACAATCTGTGTAAATATATTAGTCTGTGGTTTGAAACTCAAAATGCAGGACATGGGACTTGACTTGAGACTTTCCAGTCTTGACTTTGGACTTGACTCGGGACTTGCCTGTCTTGACTCGGGACTTGAGGGCAAAGACTTGAGACTTACTTATGACTTGGAAAACAATGACTTGGTCCCACCTCTGGCGAGCAGTAAAGAATATGAAGTGATTTTTGGTCCATAACATATTTTGCTTTAATCATTATTGACGTGTTTCTTGCTACTTTATGTTGTATATTTTTTACAGTTCATTTTATCATCTATTATTACACCCAAAAATGTGTTTTCTTTTACCCTTTCAATGTCTACTCCATCTATTTGTATTTGTGTTGGACTTTTTTTTCTACTCTTACCAAATAACATTATTTTAATTTTACTGAGATCCAAAGATAGTCTGTTTTTGTCAAACCATCTTTTTAATTTGTTCATTTCTTCTGTTATTATTTGTATTATCTTCTGTGTGTTATCTCCTGAACAAAACACAGTTGTTTCTGCAAATAATACTAACTTTAAGTCCTTTGTAACTTCACAAATGTCATTCATACAGAGATTTAACAATTTTGGTCCAGGTATTGATCCCTGAGGTGCGCCACAAAATATTTTCAGCTCTGTAGAAGTGTGTTCGCAATGGTCACAAAGTACTTATTGAAACTGTCAATTACTTAGTTCATATTGTAATTTTTTTCATTTCCATCTGAGAAGTATTTAGGATAATCCTTCTTAGCACCATTCTTAATAATGCTATTTAGGATGCCCCATGTTGCTCTCGTATGGTTTTTGTTCTGATCTAATAATTGACTGTAATATTATTTTCTACATATTCGTAGTATGCCAGTTAGCTTGTTCTTATACGTTTTGTACTTGTTTTCTGCCTCTGTAGATCTTTGTGTTATAAATGTTCTATATAATATATTCTTCTCATTGCAAGCATTTTTCAGTCCTTTTGTCATCCATGGTTGATTGTTTTTCTTTTGCTTCTTGCCAAGTTGTTTCAATAGACAGTGTTTGTCATAAAGAATCAAGAACATAATAAAAAATTACTATATGCATCATCTACATCATTTTTACTGTATACATTGTCCCAACTTTCAGCTCTCAGATCATTCTGGAAAGCTGTCATACTTTGTTCTGTGCAGGACAATGACTCTAGGCACAAAGCCAAGATATTGAAGTGAATTAATTAACTCATATTATGTTCTACATATGGTGGATGTTTATATTCACCTTGGAGAAAGCAAACCACCAAGTTTAATTAATTAGTGGTATTTCAGTTTGAGCACATAAATAGATAAGGCCCCTTAGTTTGATATTCGCAAGTGGATTGGATCACTTCTCATAGGAAAAGAGGCTCGAATTGGGATTTCGGAATGCAAAAGTGATAACCCTATCCTTGAGAAAAGACTACCTGTCTAGCTCAACATTTGAGTTATGACTTAAAGCAGTTGTTTTCCAGACACTTACCCACGAACATCTCCTTTTATGGTCAGGATGCGCTTTCCTGACTTAGCACACACACCCAGAGACAGAAAGGAGGAATATAAAAACTGATGGTTTGGCTTCTCCAGTTAGGAGTCCTTAATTTTTTGACCTACTGCAGACTTGTTTAATGACGCTCGCTTGTAATAAAGCAACTTTTTGTTCAGCAAAGCGTCTCCGACGTGTATTTTGATGCAGCCGCATTGCCGTGTTGCCCTCCTGCCCGGGTCGGGGGGTGACATGACCAGAAATACACTTCAGTTTTAAAGGAATGGCTTCAGGACAACTATGTAAATGTATTTGCTTGGCCTAACCTGTGCCCAAACTTAAATCAGATTGAACATCTCTGGAAGGATCTGAAAATGGCTGCGCACCAACGCTTCCCATACAATTTGATGAAGCTTGAGAGGTGATGCAAAGAGGAATGGGCGAAACTGCTCAAGGTGTGCCAAGCTTGTGGCAAGTTATTCAAAAATAAATGAGGCTGCAATTGCTGCCAAAGGTGCATCAACAAAGTATTAAAGCAAAGGCTGTGAATACTTAATTACATGTCATTTCTTAGTTGTTTTTGTTTTTAATGCATTTGTAGAAATGTATTTAAAAAAAAAAAAATGTTCACATTGTCATTATTGGGTTGTTGTGTGTAGAATTTTGAGGACAAAAAAAGGATCTATTATTTAGATATTTCCAGATAAGGGATTACGTTAAAACAGTTCTTCCGCAGTTCCCTAACAAACCCTCTAAATCAACCACAGATGAAATTATGTCTTTAAATCCAACAAATAAGAGGGCAATCTCACACATACTTAATTTACTTTTAGGATTAGAATGCACTTCCATGCTAAGAATTAGAACAGCATGGGAACAAGACCTCCAAATATCAATAGATGACGTAACCTGGGCAAAAATTGAGAAAAGGGTTCACTCATCTTCAATGTGCGCACGACACTCACTGGTCCAATTTAAAGTGATACACCGGGTGCACTTCTCAAAAGCAAAATTAGCAAAAATATTTCCTCAAATTAACCCATTATGCGATAGATGTAAACTAGATAACGCAACATTAATACACATGTTTTGGCTTTGTCCGAAGCTAAAGGGGTACTGGAAGTCCATCTTCGAAGCACTCTCCACGGTCTTAACAATTCAAATCGATCCAAACCCTTCAATTTCTGTATTTGGAATCATTCCTGAAGGGATGGAACTACCTGTAGGGGGTCACAAAATAGTTGCCTTTACCACGCTCCTCGCACGCCGCCTGATATTGTTGAAGTGGAAGGAGGCTGTCCCACCCTCAGTCTCCCACTGCATAAGGGACGTACTAGCAAACCTGAAGCTCGAGAAAATAAGATATACATTACGGGGCTCTGAAAACAAGTTTTTTTTACGGTAAGTGTGGAGACCTTTTTTGACTTTTTTTGACCAATCCTCTACACAAGTGCAGGAAGAGCCCTAGATATGTACCTAAATATGACTGCCGACGTTTCAGGCCTTGTCATGCTGCTTCTACAGTGTGTTTCAGTTTTCAATTACTTTGTCTTAAGTGCCTTGTATTGAACTTTATTTATTTATTTATTTTTTTTTTTTTTACTCTGGGTACTTTTGTACTCTTACTTTTGTTTTTTGTTTTTGTTTTGAGTGACAGCAGGGGTAGGGGATGAAGAGGGTTTGAATTTGTTGTTAATGTGAATGTGATATCAATAAAAAGAACTATGAAGAAAAAAAGGATCTATTCCATTTTGGAATAAGGCCGTATAACATGTAAAAAAAGTGAAGCGCTGTGAATACTTTCCGGATGTACTGTATGTACAGTAGCTTCACAGTCTTTTGTTTCAAATTTCCTCTTCGACCTTTGCTCTGCTTTCTCAATGTGTGTGTGGGGAAAGACATGACAAACTGTATATTATAGATACCGTATGTCTAATCACTTTATAGGACTGTGAGAACGCTGACTCTGTGTGTTCTAATCTGTAACACAAACTCAAGCCTTCAATATATTTAGGAGGCGCTAATCTCAGATACTCATATTAATATAATGATTTTAGTTAGCAACACATAATATAATTTTAATTACCGGTAGTCAAAAATTCCTTTCATTGATCGATGGCCTTGGACTGACACACATCTTCATGAACTGTTTCTTGTGCTTGCCCTCACCTTTCACTCACAGTTATGTATGCATGCAGCCATGCATAACATTTACATGTGACGTTTGTAAATGATGTTAAACCTTTGGGAAAGACCTGACCTCTGACTGTTCAACCGAAGAACACGGGTAGTCTAACCCAAACAACCTTATTACTGAACTTTGACAGACAATTGTATTTAATCTAAACATACACTATATTGCCAAAAGTATTTGGCCACACGCCTTGACTCATATATGAACTTGAAGTGCCATCCCATTCCTAACCCATAGGGTTCAATATGATGTTGGTCCACCTTTTGCAGCTATTACAGCTTCAACTCCTCTGGGAAGGCTGTCCACAAGGTTGCGGAGTGTGTTTATAGGAATTTTTGACTATTCTTCCAAAAGCGCATTGGTGAGGTCACACACTGATGTTGGTCGAGAAGGCCTGGCTCTAAGTCTCCGTTGTAATTCATCCCAAAGGTGTTCTATCGGGCTCAGGTCAGGACTCTGTGCAGGTCAGTCAAGTCAAGTTCATCCACACCAGACTCTGTCATCCATGTCTTGATGGACCTTGCTTTGTGCACTGGTGCAAAGTCATGTTGGAAGAGGAAGGGGCCCACTCCAAACTGTTCCCACAAATTTGGGAGCATGGAATTGTCCAAAATGTTTTGGTATCCTGGAGCATTGAAAGTTCTTTTTACTGGAACTCAGAGGCCAAGCCCTACTTCTGAAAAACAACCCCACACCATAATTCCACTCCACCAAATTTCACACTGGCACAATACAGTCCGAAATGTACCGTTCTCCTGGCAACCTCCAAACCCAGACTCGTCCATCAGATTGCCAGACGGAAAAGCATGATTCCAGAGAACACGTCTCCAATGCTTTAGAGTCCAGTGGCGACGTGCTTTACACCACTGCATCCCACGCTTTGCATTGGACTTGGAGATGTATGATTTATATGCAGCTGCTCGGCCATGGAAACCCATTCCATGAAGCTCTCTGCGTACTGTACGTGGGCTAATTGGAAGGTCACATGAAATGTGGAGCTCTGTAGCAACTGACTGTGCAGAAAGTCTTTGCACTATGCGCTTCAGCATCCGCTGACTCCTCTCTGTCAGTTTACGTGGCCTACCACTTCATGGCTGAGTTGCTGTTGTTCCCAAACTCTTCCATTTTTCTTATAATAAAGCCAGTTGACTTTGGAATATTTAGGAGCGAGGAAATTTCACGACTGGATTTGTTGCACAGGTGGCATCCTATGACAGTTCCACGCTGGAAATTCCTGAGCGCGGCCCATTCTTTCACAAATGTTTGTAGAAACAGTCTCCATACCGAAGTGCGGGCCAAGTGATTAGGTCACCTGATTCTGATCATTTGGATGGGTGGCCAAATACTTTTGGCAATATAGTGGGTATGACGTCGTATTTTATAACTGATAAGTTAAATGAAAGAAAAAACTAATCATCAAACCTTTACAACCGCCCATAATGTGCCTCTCACCAACCGCATAGTGTTTATGGCAAACTACATTAAACACACAATACTTCACTGAGACAAGAGTACAGCTTTATTAAAGTCAAATTTCAGGCATGTCTGAACTCTTCCAACTCAACCTTTGAATGGAAAAAAGGACATAATTTATATATTCAAATAAAAAGACGGCCATGTACAAAAAGAGTGTCTTCTCAACAGTCACGCACATTTAGAAGCGGAATTGTACAAGCAAACAAAAAAAAAGAAGAAAAAAATAGCACGGCACAGTAACATGATTCTATGCAAATACAATGCAAGACTATTTACAGATTTCGTCAACAATATACAGTAACACAGGTTGAACAGTAATCGACAAGGTGGTCGTGTTCATCCACGATTTATTTGAAGCAACACCAAGAGAGATAAATATGACCCCAGTTAATAACTGAAGTAATCCTACTACAAAAAAGAATGAGTGCTTTGCAGGTGAGGTTTTCATAAGTACGACACTTTTGCTCCTCTGCCAATCAAAAACCCAACAACAGTCAGCAAAGTTGCACTTTTGAAGCACTAGACGGATGGCGTATTCAAATTTTGAGATAAAAAAAAATTAAAAAAAATTCCTGGATGCATAAGGGTCACTTACATGGGAACAAACATGCTGTTGTTTTTCCCGCCACAAAAATGGCACTAATAAATGTAACACTTTGTTTTTTATACACATATGTAATGGTGCAACACACAAATGAAGCCATCTAATACTGCCAACTGCATCTGCAGCAAAGAGGGAAATGGCACTGAGCAACATCGTCACGCAATCGACGTGTGCAAATAAAATGAAGGCTGTTTGGTTTGCTGCCTTTCTAAAAATTATAATTAAGGAATATGGCATGAAGTAGGTAGTTGAGCTAGAAATATCAGTCGTGCCAGTAAAGTCATCAGTAAACCAAAAACAAAAATCTTGGGTACGCTAAACAACACAGGAATAAATAACAAAACTCAAGTTTGGGTGGTAACATGACTAAGAGGATGAAACTAAGAGTGCCGTGACGACAGATGTCTATTATGGTGTGGTAATAACATTTCTCACTGCAATGTGGCTAATGTGAGCACCCAAGGTGGGAGGGAAAAAGTGTTCACCGAAGGGACCCGAAATATGCGTTTTAATTGCAAAAAGAACATAGAAAAATATAGTAAGTCTTTATGGGTTCTTATTGCCCAAATATTGTATACACCTATACTTTTCTTCTACATAATTGGCACAAATGCTCCAATTAACACCTTCCATTGCTTATGGTGCATGGTCTACAAACGGTTCTGTTAATGCAATGTTGTACAATATCCTTGTTAATAAATGATCACATGGTCAAAGAGTTTTCATTTCCACTTATTCAAGCACTCCAAGTTATTATTTGTTGAATAACTTGTTATATGTAATACGTTTCTAAATTGCAAAAACAACAACCTTTTTCAATTGTAGCCGGCTTCAGTAAACATCTTTGCGGTTTAAGTCAATAAACACCTTGGCGATAATTAGAGCATTTTTGGTTGCAGATTCCTTAATAAATTAATTTGCATTGGCACTGATCACCTTGGGAGGTTAAAAAAAACCAAACAGATTAGCAGGGCATGATGACAACCAAAGCTAAAGCCATGAAAACTACAAAAAGCGTTCTATCGTTGGAGCTAAAACATTCCAATAATGAACTGCTTCGCAGTGCTTTGAATAACAAAACACAGTGAGTCACCAAATGTGGAATCATTACACCAATGTAGAAAAACAAAGCCATGTTACGTAACCCCCCCCCCCAATTTTTTTTTTTTAAACAAGATCGAGGGAGTCAAGATTACTGCACTAATGTCCAAAAAACAAATTGGTATAAAATGCGGTGCAATAAATAGAAAAAAAAAATGTTGACAGATGAGCCATTAAAAACACTGTACAGTTTGTATTTTGTACATTATACTAGACTGTGGTATCTCCACTGTGTGTCACGATATCCATTCAAACAATTCAACATAAGAGGCTGGCCTGGCAGTCATTCTTATTTTCACCCCTAAGAGCAGCAGGGCAATTTTTTTGTTACGGTTTTTTTTTTTTTTTTTTTTTAGACTGAGGAAAATAAAAGATTACAACACTGTTTAAATTCTTATGTCACTACCAGATGAAGAGGTATCCATTTTCAAAAACACTTATGTTTTTAATATACATTTCTGTAATTGTATGAGCTAAACTAATAGTGTAGCGACAAGGTGTTAAAAAGTGCTTTTCAGAGAGTTTTACCCCCCCCAAAAAAGGTAAAAGTCACAGTACACAAACTTGACTGAATGTGGGCAGTAGTTCCTACAGCCAAAACTGACCTCAATAGGCTGAATATCTTTCCTCTACCATTATGACGTGCGCCGGCTCAGAGAAAACGTGGAACAGACTATTACCAAAAAAAGTACTATCATGTTAAAAAAACAAAGTGTAGAGGCCAGGTGACACCCCTCCCTGCCTGTTGGTAAGTACTTAACAATATGATTCCAATTATGTACATGTGAGTGAGGACAAACCAAAAGTCACAAGTACTCGTGTAATGTCATACCAGTACGCTATATACCATTATACAGTATTTCACCTTAATAGGACAATTTTCACAAGGAGGTCTGCGCAACACCTAAACAAAGAAATACACTACTCACCGAGATGATGTGAGGGAAATTCTTGCCTGTAAACATGAACAAACATAGATACATATATAATTATATTCATCTATAAGTATATCAAAAACCATGACTAAAGGAATGTTGGAATGTAGTGTAGTCCTAAAAATTTAAATTGCACAAAAATGTTGCCCCTCCTGTTCTGCAAAGACCGACGTAGATGACAGGTCACATGAGGAGTGGCAGTGGAAGTGTGTATGTGTGTGTGTGTGTGTGTGTGTGTGTGTGTGTGGGAGAAAGATACACTACCCATACAGCGTACAGCAGGTAAACAAAAGAAGCAGCAGCAGCATGGCGTCCCCTTCCTCCACCTCACTTCCTTTTAAGTGCCAGCCGCAACACTCAAAATCCAAAGATGGAACAAAATGAGGCGTTGGTCTGGGATTTTGGAGCTGTTAGTGGTGCTCTATGGCGAGGGCGGTGTACGTTCTCGTCTGGGGGAGCTCCAATCGCACTGCGCTCGCCACAATCACTATCCCGGAGTTTGCTGTGAAGGTCCCACACACAAAAACGTTCAATATATTCCCTTTAGGTGTTCGTACAGCAGCCCAGGCGGCAGGATGTAGTGCCAGGAGGGCACTTTACAGGGAATGAGGTAACGAGGGCGCCACATCGTCTCTCTGTGGTTCCTCTTTGACTGTGGCGGGGCTCAGACCGGAAGGTGGTAAGGGCGGCTGCTGCAGGGTGGAGCCCAAGGGACTGAGGGGGTTGTGGCTGGAACAACAGGGGCGGCCATCCAGTGAGGAGGCGGTGAGCGCACCTGCCTCGTGGTCTTGGCAGAAGGAGCGAGGGCAGAAGTCGCAGAACGACGAGGCCTGAGCACCACAGATACTGCAGTCATGCCACGGACACTCCCAGCGCCCTGTTGACAGGAAGAAGGGTTCAAATTAGGAATGGCAATTAAGGAAGAATACATTGCCTTGATGGAGAACTAATTACTGTATTGACATGAGTATAAAAAGACACCTCTTTTCAAGAACTGTTTTTTAAACAATCTTTAAAACTAAATCAAATACAAAAAATACTATTTTCCCCAATATCAACTGTAATAAATGATACCATACTTCGTAGCTCACAGTTGTTTGATGATACACATACACACACACATACCCCACCCCCCATCCAACGCCCTCGACGCGAATCCCTTAGGGGATGGACGGATGGGCAGCGCCCGAAGAGCTGCAGCCCGCCACCGTGGCCTCCACTCCCTCCCCTCTGTTGCTAGTCTCGAGATGTACTGTATGTTGTAATATGTATATGTGCTTTGCTATGGAGGTCTTTTCCCACTCCAGACTGGGCCCCTTTACGAGCCCAGTATAGATTGTATTTTTTTACTCATCCTTCCCCAGTGTTGACCTTTTTCCCCATCTTTTACCGGGCGCCTTGTGGTGACCCATCAGCGTTCCTCTTCTGTAAGCCTGTACACTGTTTGTTTGTCTAATCTTGAACGGGTTTGTGCTGAAAAAGTTTTGTTGTACTTGTGCAATGACAATAAAGACCTACCTACCTACCTTCATTGATCAAAGTAATTAAAAAATGTGCATAATCTGTTGTTATGAATTTTTTTTTGCAGTGGGTTTCTGTGACTCCAGTAGGGATGTGCCGATTGATCGGCCAATTTTAATGAAAAAGTATGTGATCGCCATTTTCGATTAATGCTGATCCCCTCTGGCTATTATAGTATTAATTTTTAGTCCTCTGGCTGACAAGCTCACAGCTGATTGTGTGTCTCCAATAAACCGGACCTTCACACCTAGTCCTTCTCAAATAGTGGGGCGGGCCTCCCTGGGGGGGGCGTGGTGTGATGCCAGGGGGGGTGCGTGTTACCTCGGGTAACATGCTTTTTTTTTTGCCATACCAGAATATAATGAAGCGTATGTAGCACTTGGCTTCACTGTAACCACGGTGGGAGACGAGGAAAGACCGGTGTGATGTTTCATTTAATGTTAATAAGCTTAAACTGTTACGCAGAGGTACAGTTATATAGTTTATAGACAAATTATACTATCTATAGTCACATTGGACAGTGGAGGGGGGAATATTTTCTTTTTCCTGGGGGCGGGGACCATAACAAAAAATATTTCAGAAGCGCAGTAATAGACAGTGTGGAATGTCCCCCCTAAGCTAAGAATAATAAACACCTCCATTACAGCAAAAATAAACTGCATTTTTTCAATATCTTAAGTATCATTGAGAAACATGAGAGCAAGCAGGAGAAGGCATGTCAATAGCTAGGCTAGCTGTAAGCCAGCTAGAAACAACTGAAGAAATAAGTGCTTAGTAAACTTTAAGTGTAGATGGAACCACGTTGCAGCAGAAAGTACCGTAAGCAAATATAAACAGGAAATTAACAAGTACATTATTAAGAGTTGGAGAGAGGATAATGTAGCAGTAACTGCTTTCAATATATGACATGTAAGAGGTCGGCGGATCAATCCAGTATCAGTAAATATCGATACGAGAATGATTATATCCATGTTTTTATTTTCCTGGGATTTCAGGGAATAATTTCCTGGACAATGGAGGACTTTAAGGGCTTAAATTATTTCAATGAGTAATAGATAATAGTTTTTAAATCGGTTTGAATTTTGTGTACAATTGACTTTGTTTTGCTCAAACAATTGTATGTAATAAAAGACAAAAAGGTAAAAGTTTTAATATTGTGTTGATATTGTTAAACTGTCAATAGTACTCACCATTAATAAATTGAAAAATTGACAGTTAATATGTGTGATCGGTATCGGACGATCTCAATCATGAATGGTCAGTATTGGAATCAGCAGCATAAATCCCTGTTCAAAACATTAGTCTACAGGTCACTGGTGTGTGTGTGTGTGTGTGTGTGTAAATAGGAAGTGTATGTCTCCCTCAGTCGCTTGGCGCGACCTGTTGGTTTTAATATATAAATCTCGAGATCCCGAATACAAGACGATATGATCTCTCTTTATTAGGGGGATCAATATTGTCACTAAAATGTGACTTCTTATGTGATAGGAAACTTTCTATTTTGGAATGTTCTGAACTCCGGTTTTCAAGCCAGTGTTGTATCAGAATGATCAACCGCATGGATGTAATCGTGTAGGCCACAGCTAGTGAATTAACAATGCCTCTCTGCTGGTTGCAGCCAAGTAGTGTGCCTCATTTTGCAAAAGACTTGACTCTAACTCAATATTTTTCCAGATTTTTTCCCTGTATGTGTTACAGCCACATTTATGTTGTCCACTTCATGAAAACCAGAGTATTCATTTAAAGACAGTTTTATCATCACCGTATGGCGGCTTGGTGAGGTTGAGACACAGCAGGTGGTACGCCTTAGGACAGTCCTTCCTGTCGCACATCACCAGCTCCCCTCCCTCTCCGCAGAAAAAACAGAAATACTCGTGCATGTGTTTGCCCTCCAGCCGCATCTTCCGCTTCCTCTGCTTCAGCTTGGCGTTCCTTGCCTTCTCTTCTTTCTCCATCACCACGGCGCTCTGGTGGAAAGTGAACAGGACAATAAAGACATGCTAAAAAACAGACACCGGACGGATGGCAGGAACTAGATAGATGTGCTTACAGTTGGCTGCACTCCAAGGAAACCTGAGCAGTTGTCTGATCCGCAGTGGCAAGATGTTTTTCTGTTGCCTACGCAGTGCAGGTTGTAGTTGAACGTGAGCTCCGAGCCTGAAGGACAAGACAAGAAGCATATAATTTAACTCAGGGGTGCCCACACTTTTTCAGCAGGCGAGCTACTTTTCAAATGACCAAGTCAAGGTTGTGGATGTGAAAAAAGTAAATACCACATGAAAGTGGTTGGTTTTTGGCATCTTATTTGTCCAGCTTCCATACTCGTATCCTTGACAAGAAATACATTGATGGCAAACTCTGTAGCTTTCTAGCTTGTGTGCGCTAGGTTTCTGAGACACTTATTTTGTTAGCGCAGGCAGGATGGAGCAGCACTTTTATTGTGAAGACAGGAACCGTGTGGTCAGTCTTTATGCTTTTGATGGCAGGAACGCGCGAGTGTCTGTTGAAATAAAATGTGGTTCTCGCCTTCCCGCCGGTCATTTTTTTCTTCACACTGAGCTCGCACCAGCCAGCGTCATCTCACAAGATCCTTGGGTGCCTTGAATGTCAATCAAGTGACGAAAGTGACGTCTTCGTGAAGATTGATGATCCCTAATTTTTAGGTCTACTTTTTCAATGCCTGGTTGGCGATCGACTGACCCACCCTTCGCGATCGACCGGTAGGTCACGATCGACGTAATGGTCACCCCTGATTTAACTCATCTGAACAGGAGCACGGTCACACTTCATCAGGTCCACCAGAACACATCTAATCAGACAAATAGGAGGGTTTTTCAAACATATGACCTTTCAATAATAATAATATTAACAATAACGATAATAATAATGAAAATGGATTGACTAGAATATAGGACAACTCTCTTTTTCTAGAAACATTTTTATAAACTATTTTTTAGCTCGAGCTTGCTTGAGGAAAAATCATTTGATGCCACCTGCTGGTTTGCAACTTTTTCCCACGGAAAAAAATAGTCTTATATTGTTGTCAATGGTGTATGGAGTACAGGAATGATTGGAGACTCCGATGGAAGCTCGTCTGAGGACGACTGAGAGAGAATGGTATACTATTGCTAACTTTTTGAGAATTATTGTACGGTAGTTTGTAATTACATTGTAGTCTCCAGCACATCTTGTTGGGCTGCAAGACAGCACTATCCCAAGACCGCTATCAGTGGTGACACAATCTAGTGCTTACAAAATTGGCAGAGGTGGCAGAGTCATGCTTGCAGAGAGGAGGTCAACAGTACACCTTGTGTTCCAGCAAAACCTGCCATTCTGTTTAAAAAATCCGGAGAAACCAACCCAATAAAGAGAGACAGGAGGGCTCCTCTCACCCGGCTGCCAGTGATCTATAAGTGTCCACCTGGGTAAGCAACTCCCTTAGATTGTAGAAACATATGATTATGTGGTTGGAGTCACGCAAAATCATCATGCTAGTGGAACGCACTGTCCCATGGAGCAGGGTATGGAGGCAGGGAACGAGCGGAAGCGCTCTAAGTGTGCAGACCTGGCGGCAGAGCGCATAGAAGCTGGCTGGAAAACTTACACGCGACATTGGCTGCAGGAGTAGTGTATCGAAAAGCCATTAAAGAACTGGCTGAGGAAGCAAAGAAGAGAAGCTGCTGGCTGTGGCTAGGGAGGAAGCAGAGGTGTTGGGGGCTGAATAATACCTAGGGCAGGGGTTGGCAACCCGCAGCTCCGGAGCCGCATGCGGCTCTTTGATC
This sequence comes from Nerophis lumbriciformis, assembly GCF_033978685.3. Lineage (NCBI taxonomy): Eukaryota > Metazoa > Chordata > Actinopteri > Syngnathiformes > Syngnathidae > Nerophis > Nerophis lumbriciformis. Next base: position 2,799,368 of record NC_084580.2, read on the forward strand.
ACTCTGATGCGGCTCAGCTGCATACTTGCCGAACCCCCCCGATGTTTCCGGGAGGTTTCCGGATTTCAGTGCCTCTCCCGGAAATCTCCAGTGGCAAACATTCTCCGATTTTCACCCGGACAACAATATTGAAGGCGTACCGTGATGGCACTGCCTTTAACGTCCTCTACAACATTTCGTTGCGTCCGCTTTTACACCATGCTATCTGCGTGCTGGCCCGGTCACATGTAGTATGCGGCCTCTGCTTACACACGTAAGTGACTGCAAGGCATACTTGGTCAACAGCCATACAGGTTACACTGAGGGTTGTGATATAAACAACTTTAACACTCTTACTAATATGCGCCAAACTGTGAACCCACACCAAACAAGAATGACAAACAATTCGGGAGAACATCCGCACTGTAACACAACATAAACACAACAGAACAAATACCCAGAATCCCATGCATCCCTAACTCTTCCGGGCTACATTATACACCCCCAATACCACCAAACCCCGCCCCCCATCCCGCCCACCTCAACCGACGCACGGAGGGGAGAGGGGGGCGGGGGGGGGGGGGGTGTTTGGTGGTAGCGAGGGTGTATAATGTAGCCCGGAAGAGTTAGGGATGCATGGGATTCTGGGTATTTGTTCTGTTGTGTTTATGTTGTGTTACGGTGTGGATGTTCTCTCGAAATGTGTTTGTCATTCTTGTTTGGTGTGGGTTCACAGTGTGGCGCATATTAGTAAGAGTGTTTAAGTTGTTTAAACGGGCACCCTCAGTGTGACCTGTATGGCTGTTGAACAAGTATGCCTTGCAGTCACTTATGTGTGTCTACAGAAGCCGCATGCAACATGTGACTGGGCTGGCAAACTGTTTGTACAGGTTGTAGAAGGCGCTAAAGGCAGTGCCATCATAGCACGCCCTTATCATTGTTGTTCGGGTGAAAATCAGCAGACATTCGAGAGAATAGTTGCTCTGAATTTCGGGAGTCTCCCGGAAAAATTGGGAGGGTTGGCAAGTGTGATGCTGTCAAGCGGCATTCATATAAAACTCGTGGGCCGCACTAACATTAAATTTTCATATTAAGGTGCGGGCCGCATGTCTGAGACCCTTGGTTTAAACATAGCACAAAGCAAAAAAAAACTTTGTATGCAGTGTTATTTCATTTTAAATTTCAAAAGAGTTTTGTGGCTCCCATTGTTTTCTTTATTTTGTGAAACGGGTCAAAATGGCTCTTTGAGTGGTAAAGGTTGCCGACCCCTGACCTAGGGCATCAGAAAGGGATGCAGGGAGAGATTCCTGCCATCGCTCTGTCTCCAGGAGATGTACTGGGGTTAAAGGAGTGACACATCAATGACTGGTGGTCCCCAGCTTATAACCCAATTTTTCGCACAGAAGTGTTCAGACAAACACTTGCGCAAAGGCACTGGTGGGGGTGCGTCAGGCAGCAATGGCCAGCAGGTAGACCATCAACCTGTATTTTCTTAGTTTGATACTGAGAAACGTACTTCATTAGATTCACTCACCAGCCTCAATGTCGCATAGAGTAAAGAGTCCAATGCGGACATCCCCGTTGACCGTCCACTTTTGGGTTTCACAGTTGGGGCTGCAGCTATGGTTCATGAACCGAGCAGAATTCCCCTTGGGACCAGCGTCTATCACACGATCCTATGTGCAAAGTATGACAATAAGACAATGGAGGTTCATGCGGTGTATTTAAAGGAGCGTGTGTTTTCATTTATTACCTTTGTAAGGGTTAGCATGTAGAAGTCGGTTACGTGGTTTTCATGGGCACGTTTGATTCGCTGCTGGCACTCCTCCGGGTCAATAACTTCTCCAACATATTCAGTCACAAAGTCACCCTGCAGAAAAAATAAATACTTTATATTTACTTTAGCACTTAAAGGAATTTTGTGCAAGAGTGTAGAAGTTACAGATGGAAATTGATTTTTTTTATGAAAGGATATGTCCATATTTGTGATACAGTGCCATCCCATGTGTGCTGGTATGACATGTACTGTATGTATGTTCTTTAAAGCCTTGAATCATTTTAGAACTTTTGATATGACAAAAAAGTTGTAATATTCCAAATATATTTTTGTTGAATATTTAACAGACTATTCCAATATTTAAAAAAAGGTTTTACTAAAAGATAAGTCATAATTTTTTATATATATTTTAGATTTTGTCTATTTATATCCTCACTGATTTATTATTGTAGTATGTGAAGTGAAGTGAGTTATGGGCTTTTTCTCTCGTGACTCAATGTGCTTTACATTGAGAGACCCATTATCTACATCTAAGCTACATTTACACCCGTGTGGGTGACACTGGGAGCAACGTGGGGAGGTGTCTTACCCAAGGACGCAATGGCAGTGACTACATTGGCGGAAGCTAGATTCGACCAAGCCTTTTGGTCAAGCCGTTCTACCATCTGAGTGTGGCGCCCCCAAATAAAAGCTGTAATATCCTTTTTTTTTACTCAAAATAATAAAATATCATTCTTATTCAGAATATTCCTACTGTAAATTCACTTATTATAAAAGTATAGTAAATCTACAGCTTTTTCATAAACACACAAGAATATTATCATTGTTTTTATTTATTTAATTGAAAAAATTACTCAAAAAGTGTACCGGTAACAAAAAAGCACAATGCAAGCCAAAAACCTGTTTAAAATTTCTCTTACTGCCAATTTCCAGGACAGCCTGCTTAGATGGCAAACTATTAAGGTTCCATTGCTTCCAGACTCGAGACATAATCTCTAACATTACATTCATTACATCTGTTACTTCAGCTTAAAATGTATTATTCAATTTGCCATGTCTGTCTAAAGACTACATTAATGAATCTCCTTCACTTGACAACTTCCATTTAAATCTTATTAAAATGCTTTGGTGAGACAGTTAGACAAGACTCTCTGGACACCCACCTTCCTCAGAGACTGGTTGGTCATGAGGCCCCATCCACGGCCATCTGTCTTTATCACATCGGTCTCAGCGTAGAGACGCTTGGAAAAACACTGGTTCTCGCAATTGTCTCCTGCAGGGCAGACCTGTTTGACAAGAGTGAATACGTTTAGAGGCGGCACTTAAATGGGAACTGCCCTGAATTTAGACTATAATTCACAATCCTAATGTGAGAAAAGCCCACATATGTTTTCTTTTTTTAATGCATTCTAACTTGTAAATATACACTAGCAAAAATCAGCTAACAATGAAGGTAATAGGAGTCATTACATCATTTCATCTATTCTCCCAACAGAGCGCTCTACAAAACATACAAAAACCTCCAACAATGCTTTATTTACACACTGTAAGTATATATATAATGTAGTAACAGGCACATTCATACTAACATTTAATATTTACGTATTTTGCTCATTTTAAGCATACGGTGGCGTGTTAATTTCGCATACGCATCACAACAGTCGCTATTTCCTTCAACAACACTACTACTACTACTCCTGGCATACTTCATGAGTGCCAAATGCTACTACTTTAAGACAAATAATGATGCAGAACCATATTTTTTTAGCCTGAATATACGTAGGATGATCTACAAGTTTTAGTAGCTGTGTGCTAAACAGATCCAGCTTTAGTGAAACGAAGCATCATGTAGCACTATTGCTCAGAGCTAAACATGGAGGTCACGGTATGAGAATTTGTTATCACAGTTATTGTGACCAAAATTATCACGGTTATCATTATCGTGGTATTTTTAAATATGATCAAAATTTTCAAAAAGTACTTACACTGACATATTTTAACCAAGTTTTTTTGAAAACACAAACAACATATTCAAAATGATTTCCTTTGTAGAAGAAACATTATTGTAGATAAAAACACTTTTTCATAGACCTCAAGTAGAAACTGAATAGGTAGATAGTACTTTATTGATTCCTTCAGGAGAGTTCCCTCAGGAAAATTTAAATGTGCATATGAAAGCAACACAAGCATTATAAACAAAGAAATTATGGCAGAAAAACCCCCCAAATAAATAAAATAAATGTGAAAATTGTGCAACGTAGCACTTTATGGACATAAGAGATAAAAAATAAAAACAAAAAATGAAAGATGGCACCTGATGAATATGTAACTGCACTTTTTGTCTATATAAATAAAAACAGTGTTCATGTATGAGATCTAGTCTTACACATAGGGCTGCACGATTATGGCCAAAATAATAATTAAGATTATATTTAGCAATATTGAAATCACGATTATTGATTATGTTAGGTAAAACAAAGTTGGAGTGGGACATGAACGTGACGCCATCATGTAATTTGTAATTTCTATTAAAAAGTCTATAGATAAATGTAATCTATATATTTAAAGACAATTATTTGTTTTTGTTCATTAATAGTATCAAAGTGTCATCTTTTTCTCATTACATGATGCCTTTACCTCTATTTTTACATTTTGAAAGAGGGAGGTATTTTTTTAAAGTTATGTACATTTATATGACAGATCCATTAAGAGTTTGAGCAGATATATGTCGTATAGGAATTAACTATACACAATAAAACATTAACAAAATGCTTTGTCACATGAATGGTTTTTAAAGTAATAACTTTGAAGTAGGGCAGTATGGTGTGGTAAAGGGGTTACTGCATGTGCCTCACAATACGAAGGTCCTGGGTTCGATCCTAAGGTCTGGGTCTTTCTGTGTGGAGTTTGCATGTTCTCCCTGTGACTGCGTGGGTTCCCTCTGGCTTCCTCTCACCTCCAAAGACATGCACTAGGGGATAGGATGATTGGCAACACTAAATCGGCCCTAGTGTGTGAATGTGAGTGTGAATGTTGTCTGTCTATCTGTGTTGGCCCTGCGATGAGGTTGTGAAAGCTGAGTGAGGCTCCAGCACTCCCTGCGATCCCGAAAGTTAGGCTCCAGCACCCCCGCGACCCCAAAAGGGACAAGCGGTAGAAAATGGATGGATGGATGGAACTTTGAAGTAAAAAACCCCACAAGTAACGTAAAAAAAACATGGTGTGTACTTTTTGATATCAATATAAAACACAAAGCAGTTTGGCTAATGAAGATAAAGTCAAATAAACAAGCTTTGTTCTTGGTCAGTGCAACAATTTGGCCAAGAAAGATAAACAGGAGTGATACCTCTGACATCTAATACACAATCTTCACAGCCCGTGTTCAATTCGATGAGATGACAAAACATTTTAGCTAGTATTTATGTTATTTAAACACTGACCAAAGTTTGCAGATAAATAAAGACACAAGTTTGCAGTTAAATAAAGGTGTGAGCATCCCAGTAAACACACTAAAGACTTTATAAACAAGTAGTGGCAACGTTCCCGACACATCGCCTGCTGCATGTTTCCTTACATCATTAACTCTCAGTCACAGCTGATGGACGCTGTATTGAGAAAAATAAAGCAAAATCCAATAGTTTTCTCTTTCGCTGTATACTTTTAGTGTGGGACAAATGAGTCTGTCTCCAATATTTTCCACACCTGTCTCCATCGAAAAACAGCAATGCGCTCTTAAAAGCACGCCGAGACTCCACGAAAATTAAGTAAGGGAACTAGAAGTTAAACCAAGCGCTCGGCTCCGTTTACTCCCTGATGCAAAAATGAATGTTTAAAAACGCGGATTGTCAAGGACATTTCACATGTTAGCTCCCGGTGATCCTGGCGCCGCTAAAAGTAGTTCCTTAATGTTAGTGCTTACAATAAGCTAAAACTAGGCTAGGTCACAAAATGTAAATTGAGTATTGTTGGCGGTTTTTAGATGTTTATTTAGAGAGCTTTATGGGCGCAATAGAGTACTCCCATTAGCTGCATTGTTAGCCACTGCATACTTGCGGTATTCTACAAATTATAATGCATAAAAAAAGTGTTTTTGACTTACATAGGGATTGTGAATGATAGGCAAAATTCCCCATAAAGGGCAGTTTACCTTTAACTTCACTATTAAATACCTCGCAGAGTAATGAACAACAAACCTGAGGATGGCACTCGTACTGCAGCATTCGGTTGAGACACTGAGAGTCCAGACTGCAAGGATGCTCATCTGTTGGCCGACAGTTGCAGCGTGGGATTTCAGACAAGTCTGCGACGTGCATCTGCACTTTCCCCACCGGTTTGTTGGACTGTGACAAGAAATGACAACATCAGCATAAGAAGGATTCATACGCTATAGTCTTGTTCCAATTATGTGGTACTACCTTAATACATTTGTAGGGTGGCGGTTTGCGAGAGTTGCGTTCCTGCTCGAGAGCCTCCCTGCTCTCCCTCTGAGCCTTGAGCTCTTGGAATCTCCGGGCTGCTTCTTCTAGGGCTAAAACAACAACAAGGCCAACAACATTATAGAAATCTATTCTGTTATCGGTCTTCAAGTGAGCAATTTGGACGCTTTGTACTGATTACCTTTCTTGAAGGTCTTGTTAATGTTGATCTGACCCGTCACAAAGTTTTTGTCGTTCTCAACATAAGGGAAGACACGGCCCTGATTGATCCAATAGTAGTCATGGGAGCCGAAGAAAAAGACTGGGAAGTCACCGATGTCATGGCGAAGGCTCTGGATGTTTGAGGGTACCAAACGAGGGTTGCAGATCTCTGCTGGCCACCACCTACAAGAGGAAACAAAAAAGAAGTTGGAGCATTAATTGGCAGCAAACAATAATTTTAGAAGTTTGAAAACTTGATGTTTTAATTTTAAATATGAGAAAGTAGAAAGGAGAACATTACTCTTTTTGATCACATAGTCACAACACAGCAGCAACAGAACCAATGTTGTAATAGCAATAAAGAGCAAACTACCGCTGATGAATTCGCTGTAAACAACAATGCAGCAAGTGTACCGTAACACGTATGGGGTTCACACAAACATTTTTAAAACACATACAAAGGTAAATATAACCTCTGATGGCTGTGTTTTCCCTGGTTTGATTGCTTTGAGGTGCGCTTCCTCCTCAATCACACTTACACTAAAAACACTGGAATTCTGAACATGAAGATGTACAACACACTAAGCCGTACAATATCCTTAAAATACTTTCTCTAATATCAAAATACTGTTATGATTTGGCATACATAAAAAAGAAACTGGCAGTAAAAAGAAATTAACTTGATTTTGTGGGAGCAGTAGGAGCCCCTTAATCTAACATTGGGGATGCGGCCATTGCCATCTCTTTGGGGTAGGAAAAAAACTGTATCGGAAGGTTGCTTGCAGCCACAGCTGTTAAAGCCAATGTTTTTGGTCCTGGCGCTAATTAGAGACCACAGTGAGTACCTGCTACTATTCACCTGGCTACAATAGGCGACAGGCAGTTAATAGACTGAAGGCATTAGAGCACGGGTGTCAAACTCTGGCCCGCGGGCCAAATTTGGCCCGCCGTATAATTTCACTTGGCCCTTGAGGTGATATCAAATTAACACTAGAGCTGGCCCGCCGATTATATTCAGTGGCGGTGTCGCGGTAACACCGCATTCACCGCTAATTCTCATACTTGCCAACCCTCCCGGGAGACTCTCAATTTTCAGTGCCCCTCCCAAAAATCGCCACGTCCGCTTTTCACCCAGTCCAGCGAATGCTGTCCCAGTTATATAATATGTGCGGCTTCAGCACGCACACACACGTGAATGCAATGCTTATTTGGCCAACAGCGATACAGGTTACACTGACGGTGCCCGTATAAATAACTTTAACACTGTTAGAAATATGCGCCACACTGTGAACCCACACCAAACAAGAATGACAAACACATTTCAGGAGAACATACGCACAGTAACACAACATAAACACAACAAAACAAATACCCGGAATCCCATGCAGCCCTAACTCTTCCGGGCTGCAATATACACCCCCGCTACCACCAACCCCCCAATGACTGATGAACAACTTCGTTCGATAATGAAGGTTGCCTCAGCTCAAAGCCTGAGCCCCGACATTAATGAACTAGCATCCAAGAAAAGATACCAGGTATCTGGCTTGGGCACATCAGATTAGATCAGTGTGTTGCAAACTGAGCAGTTTAAAGTCCTGAATGGTTGGTTTATTCATTGTTATTTTATTTTCTAATTTATTAGCCTGTGGAAAAAGTTAATGTTGATATGTACCTCAGAAGGCTGCAAATAGAAAAGAGGCATTACATTTGTATTTAAAATTGTATTTGATATGCCATTGATATTTTCTAATTATTATTATTATTATTATTTGTTCAACCTTGGCCCGCGGCAGCTTTATTCAGTTTTAAATTTTGGCCCACTCTGTATTTGAGTTTGACACCCCTGCATTAGAGTATTTAACGTATTAATATACAATACGGAGATTCACAACACATTAGAAAGTAAAACCTATTTCATTTGCCCATACCTGTAGTTGCCCAGTTTGACCCAGACAATTTGTTTGTAATGAGGCTTCTTCCCGGCCCTACAATCGCTGCAGGACCATGGCCCCTCCGGCATCTGCATCTCCAGACACTCCGGGTGGAAGGAAGCAGGGCAGGAGTCGCAGCACAGCAACTTGCCTCCTATATTTGTATGTATGGATGGATGGACACATGCATGAGTATGAGTGTGTATGCATGTGTGTGTTTGTGTTGTGGGAAATGAGTATGCAAAGAGAGGAGGAGGGTATCATTAGGCAAAGGGAATTCATAAACTGGACCAACTCTGAATCTCATTTGCAGACAAGCCTAAGAACATTCTACAGTAAATCAAAAGGGAAAACACAGCATCAAGTTACCAGAAAACTGTTCAAAGAGAAGCTACTTTGTAACTTTGATCTTTATTCTGAACTAGTCAAGGCTCCTGTGAAGGCTCCAATGACAACTACGCTGCGGAGGAAGAGGCTGAAAATGGCTGCTTCATGTTACTACTTTAAATCAGTTACAGCGTGTCTGGCAATCAGATTCAGAGCACTGTACCAGTGTTCAGTGTACCAGTCAATGGGATACACATGCAGGAGCAGCACGGGGCTCCAATCAGCCAGTAAGTAAACAGTTCAGGGATTTATTATTTGGGGAAAAAAATGGCAAAAGAGCAGGCATGCAGTCCTGCCAATAAAGCAAACTGACCCCATCACACATACTGCACCCTGCATAGACCAGCTTGTATGGAATCTTTAGTGCCAATTTTGTGTCAAAATCACAACTCTAGTGTCATTATGTAGGTTATTGACAACTCAGCATAGTCTGTACAATGCAATTTCATTCCATCCAAGGCAGGTCGAAAGGTGTAGAAAATGGAAGGTGAGCCCAAAATGTCAATTTTTCTGACAATTTTAGTCTAAAATAAAACTTGATAAAAATTGGGGTCAGGGTAAAAAGCAAGGAAAAGCTGGACATGGTCTTTTTGCATAAATCAAATAAGCAAACAGTGCTCAAGCAGAGAAGCAGTGCACCTCCACAAACCACAGACAAGAGCATGAACCAACGGAGAACATCCAGCATTAGGGCCCGTATGTACTTAATCTGACCAATTAAGAGTCAGCAGAGACACATTATTTGATAGCTAGTTTTACAATGGGCCTCATGCAAAAACCACATAGTGAGTGGTGCAAGTCTTGCATACACCAGAAACAGTTAATAATCATTTCTTTGTCTGAATAAATCCAATTGGACTTTGACTCGCATGAGTGACCATAAACAGTTATGCCAAATGCCTCGCTGCTTTGTATTTTCTGTACCACCTTTCCTTATATACAGTAACACTATTCAACCCCCACTGCAAATTATATTTTCAAAAATAAAAAACATTTATAATTATAATTAGGTCTGTCAAAAGAAACGCTTTAAGTCGTTAATCATTCATTCATTTTGACCATCAGTGAACAGGTAAAGCCATAAGACGAGATGACTCCGACTGGTGAGCCCATTGGCAAATTTCACTTCAAAATACACCCAGACGGTACTTTGGATATAACTGATGGCAAGTTTAAAAAAAAAAAAATTACGTGCATTCAATTAGTGTTTTTTTCTGTATTCTAACAATAAATTTGCATTTGTGTCAAATATTGGGGTATTTTCATTTACCGGGTATATCATTAACCCAAGTAATTGCTGCAATTAATTATGATTTAATTATATTAATCAATATGGAATTGTGATTAATCTGATTAAAAAATGTACACATTTAACAGCACTAACAATATGAAAAACAAAAGTAGTGAGTGTACTATCAGTTGTATTGAGCTATTTTGTTCAAATGATGTTTGCTTTGTTGTTTTTTTGCAAACTACTGCAAGTTGTTCAACTTTGCAAATAAGAATAAAATAGAATGGAATAATTATCTTGTGTGCAACTTTAGTAGCTGGTGCTTTTGTCAACTAAAGTACCAGGATGTTATTATATGAATTATATGCATCATAACATTAGCGAGAAAATCTTATTTAAGTATATAATATTTAATAATAAAATACCAATATATCTTCCCACAGATGATCATAGTGCATAAAAATTACAATGTTAAATAATAATGTTATTAGGGCTGTAAATCTTGGGCACCAGACGATTCAATTCTTGGGGGTAACGATTTGATTCAGAATCGATTCTTGATTCAAAATCAATACTTTTTCAATAACATTGGTTGCCAGTTCTATGATTAACTACATTCCTTCACAAAATAGATAAACAGCTCTGATAATTTTTTACATTACCTAAAAGAAAACTGGTTTTGTTTAATACAAATCTACCCACACATTTAATTAAGTCAAATACAAATAAGCAGTGTTGGGTTAGTTACTGAAAACCAGTAATAAGTTACAGTTACTAGTTACTTTATTTCAAAAGTAACTCAGTTACTAACTCAGTTACTTACACCAAAAAGTAATGCGTTACTGTGAAAAGTAACTATTTAGTTACTTCTTTTCCCCCCCCCCTTTTTTTAAGGCTCACATTAATGCCCTTTTAGCCTTCATTTCAGTACTGTTATTGCACTGAAGAATAATACAATGTGTTGATCAACTTGACATGCATTTGCATCACTGAACTCAAAAAGCAATGTGGTCTACATACAACACACAAAGACAAAGATATGTTTCAAAGGGCCAATTTATTTCAGGCCAGAACAAATTGACAAAACTATTTTAAATAGCTGCAACATAATGGCACTTTAACTTTAACTTTAAGTAGATAGGATCTTTGATCCAAGACACAACTTACATTTAACTAAAATGTTATTTTCTTTGTGCTCGACAAAAGAAAAGTATTGAGAATATCTCCATGTTAAAAAACTCGACTTCTGGCTTCGCCATGATGTCTTGTTAGTTGTTATGAGAGTAGCGTATGTGTGTGTGTGTGTGGCCCTTTAAGATATGACAGCATGTGAGGTGAGTGACGTCAGTGAGTGAGTGGGCGAGCGAGGTGAGGGACCGGCGACAGTGAGTGCGTGCAGGTGCTCTAGCTTGGTGGATGGTTGCGTCCAATAAAGTCACAAAGTTGCAACAAACCGCCGGTCTTGTCATTCACCCTCAGCTGTAAAGACCCACTGCCGGGTAAAGTGAAGGTTGTTAGCGCCGAAGACGTACATAGGCCCTGGAGGAACGTCTCCCCTGCGCTCCTCAACTGCGGTATGGGAGTCCCCCCCGCCACCACCCACACAAAGCACGCCTTTTCTTTTCCACCGCTGCAATAAAACACACTCAGATCTTCTGTTTCTAGTCGATACTACATGAAAAATAACGTAAAATAACGCAGTGACGCATCATGTAGTAACGGTAACTGAGTTACTGAATATAAAAAATAACGCGTTAGATTACTAGTTACCGCCAAAACTAACGGCGTTACAGTAACGCGTTACTTTGTAACGCGTTAGTCCCAACACTGCAAATAAGGCAACAAGAGAAATATCTGCCACTTTGCTTTTGTAAAGTAAAACTGCACAGCAGATGTGGGCATCTACATCAACAATAGGATTTGCCTGAGTTTCTGCACAGGAAAATAAAAAAATAAAAAATTAATACAAACATTTTTTTTTCTTCTCGATTTTTGATTTTTTTGGAATCCATTAAGAATTGTTAAAAATAAGAATTACTCTTCATTTCAAAAATAAAAAATGTTTACACCCATAAATGTATGTAACATAAAAAAATATTAAAGAAAATAAGCTGTAATAGAGTGCATCTGAAAAGTACTCACAGCGCTTTACTTTTTCCACATTCTGTTAATTTATAGTTTAATTTAAAAAAGGAATACATTCATGTTTGTCCTCAAAATTCTACACACAATACCCCATAATGACATTGTGAAAAGTTTTTTTTTTTAAAGGAATTTTTGCAAATTTATAAAAAATTAAAAACACTTAAAAAAATCACATGTACATAAGTATTCTCAGCCTTTGAAATGGGCAAAAGTGAGGTGGGCATCCTGTTTGAACTGATCATTCTTGAGATGTTCCTACAGCTTAATTGGAGTCCATCTGTGGTCGATTCAGTTGGTTGGACATTATGTTGAAAAACCCACACCTGTCTATGTATAAGGTCCCACACGCAGAGCATAAACCAAGATTGAAGTCAAAGGAATTGTCTTTGGACCTCCGAGACAGGATTGTCTCGAGCGCAAATCTGGGGAGGGGTATAGAAAAATATCTGCTTCCTTGAAGGTCCCAATGAGCACAGTGGCCTCTATCATTCATAAATGTAAGAAGTTTGAAATCACCAGGACTCTTCCTAGAGCTGGCCGGCCGTCTAAACGGAGCGATCGGGGGAGAAGGCCCTAGTCAGGGAGGTGACCAAGAACCTGATGGTCACTCTGTCAGTGCGACAGTGGAGTGGCGAGAATCTTACTGAAGGACAACCATCTTTGCAGCAATCCACCAATCAGGCCTTTACTGTATGGTAGTGGCCAGACGGAAGCCAATCCTTTGTAAAAGTTTGCCAAAATCCATTATATATACACCGTACATATATATACACAGTGTGTGTGTATACACTATATATATATATATATATATATATATATATATATATATATATATATATATATACACACACACACACACGTATATATATATATACAGTATATATATATATAGATATATATATATACGGTACACATATATATATATATATATATATATATATATATATATATATATATATATATATATATATATATATATATATATCAGTGACGTGCGTGGCCTCACCTGCCATCATGGAAAGAAAAAAAATGTAAAAAGGAAAAAAATTTATTAAATTGTTATATGTATTCAGTGATTATACTATAAAGTTATTTTCCATTTAACTTCACCAGTTTTAGATTATTTTTATTCAAAATCGCTGAATTTTCACATTTGCCGTTCAAATACTGAGAAGAGACGGTGCGGTGATCAGCAGCCAGTTGAGGCACCTCACTCAGTTGTGCCTCAACATGGATTGCGCAATGACTCGGCTAACTGCTGGCCTGCTATACAGTGAGACCGTATTGCTATATGAACTATATTGTACATTTCCATAGTTTAGTTAGCTGAGGTATATAATGTACAGTGTATTTTGTCAACAACTGTATGTGTGTAACGTATTTCTTGTGCTGAGCAATCATAAAACTGCTGCGAAGACGCACTGGCTGAGGCTCGCAGTAATCCCGCCTCCTGGTGCCGGTTAATGCACCCCCCGACGGGAGCGCCACACCAACCAAAGCCACACCCAAACCCTCCACGTGCAAGACCGAATCCACCCAAAAAAACTTAACAAGAAGCCAAAAAGTGCAAAACAACAATGCTCGCGCCGGAGGAGCCCTGAACGACTGCAGGGACACAACATTAGGTACACCTGCAGACTGCAGCACGGATTTCATATTTCATTCATTCACAACTCCTCCAACACGAACACCACTGTTCCCGCACTTATAAGTAAAGGTAAGACCATAATAACCTTTTTTAATTAAATGTGCTTTTTTGTGTGCTACAGTTTTGTATGTGTAAAGTTAAAGTTAAGTTAAAGTACCAATGATTGTCACACACACACTAGGTGTGGTGAAATTTGTCCTCTGCATTTGACCCATCCCCTTGATCACCCCCTGGGAGGTGAGGGGAGCAGTGGGCACAGCGGCGCTGCGCCCGGGAATCATTTTTGGTGATTTAACCCCCAATTCCAACCCTTGATGCTGAGTGCCAAGCAGGGAAGAATGCTGGTATGAGCTTTTAAACATAACCCGTTAACTGCCGCCAATCAAATGGTGAATAAGATACTCTTTAGGGTTCATATGTTTGTAAATCTGACATATATACACACACATATATATATATATATATATATATATATACACACACATATATATATATATATATATATATATATACCGGTATATATATATACACATATATATATATATATACACACACACACATACACAGTATATGAGGTGAAAGTGACTTGAAGCTACAAAATGTTAAAATTTGAAGCCATGCTAATCCAAAGAAGATAATTAGGTCTTCAAAAAATGATGCGCTTTTGTTATTTTTATAGCCAGACCTGTGTTTGTTTCCGTACCTGACGGTTTCGGCCACAACTGTTGCCTTCCTCAGGAGTTGCAAAATATAGATCTATAGTCATCTACTAGTGACTATAGATCAGGTGTGTCAAACTCATTTTAGCTCAAGGGCCACATGGAGGAACTTCTATTCCCATTCAAAACATGAAATGTGCCCTATATATATATATATATATATATATATATATATATATATACATATATATATATATATATATATATATATATATATATATAAATGATAATGATAAATGGGTTGTACTTGTATAGCGCTTTTCTACCTTCCAGGTACTCAAAGCGCTTTGACACTACTTCCACATTTACCCATTCACACACACATTCACACACTGATGGAGGGAGCTGCCATGCAAGGCGCTAACCAGCACCCATCAGGAGCAAGGGTGAAGTGTCTTGCTCAGGACACAACGGACATGACGAGGTTGGTACTAGGTGGGGATTGAACCAGTGGGACGGCGTGGCGCAGTGGAAGAATGGCCGTGTGCGACCCGAGGGTCCCTGGTTCAATCCCCACCTAGTACCAACCTCGTCATGTCCGTTGTGTCCTGAGCAAGACACTTCACCCTTGCTCCTGATGGGTGCTGGTTAGCGCCTTGCATGGCAGCTCCCTCCATCAGTGTGTGATTGTGTGTGTGAATGGGTAAATGTGGAAGTAGTGTCAAAGCGCTTTGAGTACCTTGAAGGTAGAAAAGCGCTATACAAGTACAACCCATTTATCATTTATTATTTATTTATATATATATATATATATATATATATGGATGATGTTCGTTAAGAAATTATCGATGTCGATGCCATTATCGAATCCTCTTATCGAACCGATTCCTTATCGAATCCAGATAGGTTGTCGTGTGTGCACTGAGTTCCAAAAGCCATAGATATTATATGACTGGGCCGGCATGCTGTTTAAATGGAGGAAAAGCGGACGTGATTGAGGAGAGCATGCGGCCGTTATTGGGTGAAGGTTTCAGGTGAGAGAGGACGCTAAAGGTAAGCAGTTTCCGTGAGCATATATTGTGCGTTGTAAATAAAAAAAATTGCAGACAAACACATCACCAACATGGACGAGGTGCCGCTCACTTTCGACATCCCGGTGAAGCACACTGGAGAAGAAAGGAACCAGCACGGTAGCGAATCGATACGCACAACGGGGCAAGAGAAGTCGGCTTTTACTGTTGTGCTAGCTTGCTATGCTAATGGACAACGAGACTGACTTTGAAAATGACGAGAAGGAATCTGGCGTGTTTGATGGAGAACTTGCCCAGCTGTTCATTTGGGACACAGAAGATGAGGACTTTGATGGATTTGTGGATGAGGATTGATCAAAAATAATGTGAGTACATTGATAAATACTTCAATAAAGTACAACCGAACTCAGCTTTGCTCCTGCTGCCTTTTTAAAACAGCGTCCATGCATGCTAGCGTATGTTTTAAGCTAGCGTACGTTTTAAGCTAGCATACGTTTTAAGCTAGCGTATGTTTAACCATGCCTGCGCCCAAAAATACGCTGCGTCTTATTTATGCGTTAAATACAGAAATAGCACCCGTAACTGACACAGCGCTTTTTAATACGGTGCGTCCTAAGGTCGCGAAAAAACGGTATAGTGGCTTCGATAACGGGAACCGGTTCTCAAAAAGGGATTTGAATCCATGGAATCGGTTCTTTTCTTATCGAACAATCGGGAGAACCGGTTTCGAACATCATCCCTATATATATATATATATATATATATATATATATATGCCATTTTCTACCACTTGTCCCTTCTGGGGTTGCGGGGGGTGCTGGAGCCTATCTCAACTGCATTCGGGCGGTAGGCAGGGTACACCCTGGACAAGTCGCCACCTCATCGCAGGGCCAACACACAGATAGACAGACAACATTCACACTCACATTCACACACTAGGGCCAATTTAGTGTTGCCAATCAACCTATCCCCAGGTGCATGTCTTTGGAGGTGGGAGGAAGCCGGAGTACCCGGAGGGAACCCACGCAGTCACGGGGAGAACATGCAAACTCCACACAGAAAGATCCAGAACCCGGGATGGAACTCAGGACCTTCGTATTGTGAGGCACATGCACTAACCCCTGTTCCACCGTGCTGCCAACTGGACCAGACAGACAACTGTCCATCGAGTAAGTCACACTTTATATTAAACATGATGCACGCATGACGTGTTGCGTGTGGGCTTTACAGATACTGCAATGATTGTTCAATTTGTACTGACTGAAAAACATGGTGTCTTATCGCAGTGTTGTGCATTACAAACTCACACGCGTTTCGTGCCGACATAGAAGCTAGCTTATCTCTTGCCGTCGTTAGCTTGTATGGCTAATACCCTAGCACACCGATGTTTTACTACGCTAGTAAAATAGTTCCTCAGTGTTCGATCTTACAATAATAATGTCGCTGCAGTTTGGTTATTATACAGGTCACGGAGCGTAAATGAAGTATTGTTGATGGTTTTTGTATGCATTTTTAAAGTGATTTAGAGGTAGAATCGATTGCTCCCATTAGCTGCATTGCGAGCCACCAAAAACAAGACGATTTTTAAATGTTAGAATGCAAAGATTTATTGTATTCTTGTCTCTTATGATTGTGAACAATTGAAAAAAAAAAGAAAAAAAGTGCAGTTCCCCTGTAGGTTTTACTTATATGGTGTTTATTTGGTCGAATGATACTTTTGATATTTTCCTAAAGAGAAAATTATTTATGTATTATTGTTTCTATTATTTGTGGCATGGCATTTGTTTATTTTAGTGGATGATTAATCAAAACCTAGCATCTATTGGTGACTATAGATCAGGGGTGTCAAACTCATTTTAGCCCAGGGGCCACATGGAGGAACATCTATTCCCAAGCGGGGCGGACTGGTAAAATAATGGCATGATAACTTAAAAATAAAGATAACTTTAAATTGTTTTTTTGTTTAATATTAGACCAATCACATTCTGAAAATGTACAAATCATGTAGGAGTTAATTGTATTCTATCTTTATTAGTTGTTATTTGTACCTTTTGAATAAATTATGTGATAATGTTCATTAGTCAAATAGGTGGAATTGAGTCTGGCAGAGTTTTAAAGTGCTCCCATTGGTGTTAATTTGTAATATATCAGAAGATAAAATTAATGTAATTTACTCACTTTCCTCAACTGATGTACCAACATCATGGTTTATTCTGTACATACAGTCGTGGTCAAAAGTTTACATACACTTGTAAATAACATAATCTCATGGCTGTCTTGAGTTTCCAATAATTTCTACAACTCTTATTTTTTTGTGATAGAGTGTTTGGAGCATATACTTGTTGGTCACAAAAAACATTCATGAAGTTTGGTTCTTTTATGAATTTATTATGGGTCTACTGAAAATGCGACCAAATCTGCTGGGTCAAAAGTATACATACAGCAATGTTAATATTTTGTGTCCCTTGGCAAGTTCCACTGAAATAAGGCACTTTTGGTAGCCATCCATAAGCTTCTGGCAAGCTTCTGGTTGAATTTTTGACCATTCATCTTGACAAAATTGGTGCAGTTCAGCTAAATTTGTTGGTTTTCTGACATGGACTTGTTTCTTCAGCATTGTCCAGACGTTTAAGTCAGGACTATGGGAAGGCCATTCTAAAACTTTCATTCTAGCCTGATTTAGCCATTCCTTTACCTTTTTTGACGTGTGTTTGGAGTCATTGTCCTGTTGGAACAAAAATTGAGCTGTTTGGCCACAATGCCCAGCAATATGTTTGGAGGAGAAAAGGTGAGGCCTTTAATCCCAGGAAGACCACTCCTACCGTCAAGCATGGTGGTGGTAGTATTATGCTCTGGGCCTGTTTTGCTGCCAATGGAACTGGTGCTTTACAGAGAGTAAATGGGACAATGAAAAAGGAGGATTAACTCCAAATTTTTCAGGACAACCTAAAATCCTCAGCCTGGAGGTTGGGTCTTGGGCGCAGTTGGGTGTTCCAACAGGACAATGACCCCAAACACATGTCAAAAGTGGTAAAGGAATGGCTAAATCAGGCTAGAATTAAGGTTTTAGAATGGCCTTCCCAAAGTCCTGACTTAAATGTGTGGACAATGCTGAAGAAACAAGTCCATGTCAGAAAACCAACAAATTTAGCTGAACTGCACCAATTTTGTCAAGAGGAGTGGTCAAAAATTCAACCAGAAGCTTGCCAGAAGCTTGTGGATGGCTACCAAAAGCGCTGTATTGCAGTGAAACTTGCCAAGGGACATGTAACCAAATATTAACATTGCTGTATGCATACTTTTGACCCAGCAGATTTGGTCACATTTTCAGTAGACCCATAATAAATTCATAAAAGTACCAAACTTTATGAATGTTTTTTGTGACCAACAAGTATGTGCTCCAATCACTTTATCACAAAAAATAAGAGTTGTAGAAATGATTGGAAACTCAAGACAGCCATGACATTATGTTCTTTACAAGTGTATGTAATGTTTTGACCACAACTGTATGTAGCATCGTCTACAACAAAATTTGTGAATTTGGACTCATTTCATTTATCACACGTGAAGCAAGAAGGGATACATATTATTTCAGAATATTTATGTGCGCCCAGAAAATGTGTCTCCAGTCATAAGTACAACACGAAATGCACAGATTATCAATTTGTAAACTATCACTAATAAGCAGCCTAAGTAGGTAGTGTTCAAACACAGAAGTGTTGTCTATCCTAAAATAGCTCCGCCCCCTCTGAAGTCATGCGTGTAGTAGGGGACACAAAGAATTGCTCTGGCGACATCCAGTGGACATATTTAGAATCAGCAGTTTCTTTCATTCAAAAATCTCAGCTCATTTTTATACTTAGCAAACTCATCTCGTTGGTCAAAGGAAACCTGTTGGTGGGCCTGATTCGGCCCGCGGGCCATACCTTTGACGCCCCTGCCATAGATAATTGTTTAAGTCATAATAAAATAAGAATGAACATTTGCTTTTGTTGAATCCAACAGGATGTTCTGAAATCAATTGAACAAAAGTATTCTTTTTTTTTTTTTGCATGTGGCCCAATGTTATTTGTTAATTAAAAGGGATTTAGGCTTTGGTGATAGATTTAAAATGCACAACTCTGCATGGCAATTAACTGCAGCTTGAACCAGTCAATGAAGACTTGAAGGCATTGAAATTAAAAAGTGGCATTCAAAAAAGGGGGAAACTGATCATGATGGGAGCAAGCACAATACAAAACACAGACTAGTGGAGGGAAAGGAGAAAGAGAAAAACTGTTCAGTTACCTTTCCCAACATTCTTTTTGGTAGCTGACGAAGGAGAGGGAATCATAGGTAATTTCAACTCAGCACGATTTGACTCAGTCAGAAGGTAGTGGGACTTATAGGCATATGAACTTAATATGGTGTCAGTAAGGTCTTGCACTAACATCCCTACACAAGACACACAGGAAAAGACGGGGGTGAGCCGCAGTCAAACTCCAAAAAAATAAAAGAGAAAATACCCAAAAAAGAGGAAAAAACACTGTCTCACACACACACACACACACACACACACACACACACACACACACACACACACACACACACACACACACACACACACAAACAAAGAAGTCAAACAGTTTGTCCCAACACATACTGGCTGGACAATACACTCAACATTTTTTTTAAAAGGCATCAATTTACATCAGAATTGGACAAGTGATTTTTAAGGAGAGTAAAATAGTTGTTTTCCCTCAGTCTAGATAATCCATCCCAATTAAAAAAATTTAGGTGGAAAAAAACACATTACATTTAGCAGCCATGATAGTCATGTTAAACAGCACCAAACAAAAAACACAGAACACTAATGTCAAAAAGTCTGTTTCAACCATGCAGTAGAGTTTAGTTCAGGTCGGAATGATATGATATACAATTAAATAAAAAGGTAAACTTTTAAATTGATTTGTACTACTCCACTTTTGGTACCTTTGGGTTGTAAATGGTAGGCATATGGTGAAAGGGCGGCTTTACACTGCAGTTTATTGACAAGAGAATTACCCTCAATTGTTTTTCTTTGTCTAGTATGGTAAATGGTCTGTATTTATATAGCGCTTTACTATACCTACACGATACCCATAGCCCTTTACTTTATACGTTACATTCACCCATTTACACACTGATGGCGGAAACTGCCATGCAAGGCGCTAACCAGGAACCAACAGAAGCAAGGAAGGTGAAATATCTTGCCCAAGGACACGACGGCCATGACTAGGATGCCGGAAGCTGGATTCAAACCAGGAACCCACATTATTTTTATTACCGCCACACCTTGAAAATAAGTTTGTTTTGTTTTTTACTTGAAAACAAATTAAAGTAATATAATATTTTGTAGCCCACAGAAGAAATCACACAAAGTCCGACGTTAGTTTAAACTTGTATTACCAATCTTATTATAACAAACAACGGCACAATTTCAACAGGTTTTACCTCCTGTGCACACACTTTCCTCTCTGTAGAGTCCGTTTTTCCCCAGACACAAAACCACACTTCGTAATTCCTCGCCAATCACCTTTCAGGCACAGACGGCGTGTTTGTAAACATGGGAAAAACTGACATCACATCCAAACCAGACTAACATAAAACTTTAACATTAGCTGGTCTTTACCGTATGAATTGATATATATAGCCTATTATTTGCGCTTTATTGACAAATTATGTAACAAAAACTTGACCACCGGAAAAATACTTTGATCACTGAAAACCGCGCTACCGAAACCGGGTGTAAACAAAACGCACGCCATTGTCTGAAGGGTTGTCAGCATGTCTGCAATGTCGATGTGATTTTTATACACC
This sequence comes from Nerophis lumbriciformis, assembly GCF_033978685.3. Taxonomy (NCBI): domain Eukaryota; kingdom Metazoa; phylum Chordata; class Actinopteri; order Syngnathiformes; family Syngnathidae; genus Nerophis; species Nerophis lumbriciformis. The sequence continues at coordinate 2,820,631 of NC_084580.2, forward strand.
CACAGACAGCCATCTACAGAATGTGCAAATGTTAAGAGGACAGTGGCGGCTTTTATGAAGAGAAACAAGAGCAACAGCGCAAAGCAAGTGTGACGTCATGCTCACTGCAACTCTTTCGTCAGGAACATCGAGGAACAGAAGTAAAGTCTCTAAACACAAGTACATTTTATAATAACACCAGAAAAAGATGCTAGATTTGTTGATAGTGATTTAAAATTTTAAAAAGTCATTATTTGTCTGTAAATACTTGAAAAGAACCTAAAAAAAAAGTACATTGTACAAAAAGCAGCAACAATTGAAAATATGGCAAAACGATAAAAAAATATGTTAATACTAATTAATTATAACAGATTTGTTTTAAATGTATATATACATTTTTTGAGCCTTTTTAAAGAAAATCATATCATATCAAATTATACAAATTATTTGATGACATCATACTGACCACACCTCCACAGGTATCTTGGCAGTTTAGAGGAAACCGTGCCTTTAGTTGCCGACACTGCCGCCATACCATCTGAACCACGTCACCCAAGCATGTAGCCTTTCTCTTCATTGTCGGGTTACACTGGAGTTGTATTGCTTTAATATTGCACAACAGTGTTTACTGTACAGCTACATATCCATGTACCACAAGTGGTATGCGGGCTCTATCTAGTGGTACACCAAATAATCATATGATTGAAGTACAGTGTTTTATTTTCCTATTTTCAAACAGTATTACTGTTCAAACTTTGCGTAATGTTACATTGGCCAAAAATTTTAAATATATTCAAACCTCTGCCTTGTTTGTAATGAATACTTAGGCCTACTACGCTACAGTATTTTAATGTTGGTAATTATAGTAGTACTTGAGAGCCACGTTTTTTCTGAAGTGGTACTTGAGAACAACTGTTCTAAACTGTACCTTGGTGAGCGAAACTAAAATGTACTGCATGGTGAAAACATGTATGGAAAGTTTAAAATAAGCCAAAACATGTCCAAAAAAAACTACAATCATGGAGGGTCACATGGTCTTGTTTTACATGTTGAAGTGAATTGACAAAGCGAATTGTCAGCCAAACCAAACAATAACAGAACGGCTGAAGGTGCTTATGTGTGAATAGGGGTGGGGCTTACCTCGGGCGCACAGGAAGCACCAACCCACATTGACGGGGGAGGTGAGGAGGCCGTTCTTCTTAGTGCTGCCGTGGTTGCTGCAGATCATGATGTGATGTGTGAGGATGACGCTGCCCGCCGCCACGCAGCTGTCTCCTGTGTGATATGCCACTGGACAGCGGATGCAACGCATCAGGCGACCTGGACGGGAAACAGAGGAAACACATTTTTTTATCAAGTTTTTTCATTTTTATGCACACAGAAAAAGGCAAAGATGCTCATTTGAGAACAAAAACAGAGGGTTCTTGAGGAAATATGCTTATTAGTCTGTAATTGTTCTACCTCTATTTCATACTTATTGTATTACAGGATATTTGGACAAAAAACACAATTTTAAAGACATTTCCATCAAGATGCTAATTACATTAGGTCGAAACAATGCTTGTGTTCAGAAATATAAAGGGAAATAAATACCGTAAGAACCAAAAAAATAGGACTGTATTTTTTATTTCTTTAAGGAAAAAGTTTGAGAAGACAAACTCACATTAGGCCATTCGCTGCTACAGCCCGTTTACTTGTCCGATCACTTCTACACTGCTGTTTTCCCGCAGATTCTCTGACTTTGAAAATTGTTTTTAGTTTTATTTGGTATCATTCTGATTATTTCTATATGGTCAGTTATAATTAATAACATGCAACATCAGTAATTTTATGACTCTACTTTATTGCCCTCGATGACCTCTTTCAATCAGGCAAAAGGAAGGCAAGTGTGATGCGCCCAGGTGCAAATTTGTGCACTTATGGTACACAAAACAAATGTGCTGGACTTGGAATGCAATGTGATCCTAGTCACAGCACAGCAATCACAGTGTGAGTTGCACCCTGTATTATGACAGGGATTTTCTACCTTCACTCACACACTCACATACTCACAAGTGAACTGGAAATGTATAGATGCTGGAAAGTCTCAAAGGCTGTTCTGTTCACAAATTAGCAAACAACACAGGAGGCTTTCTTATCAAAAGGCTGAATTATAAATTAACTGTTAGTAGTTAAGGAATATTTCATATTCCATCCATCCATCCATTTTCTACCGCTTATTCCCTTTGGGGTCGCTGGAGCCTATCTCAGCTACAATCGGGCGGAAGGCGGGGTACACCCTGGACAAGTCGCCATTTAGAAAAATCAATATTTTGTCATCTTTGATTTGTCAAAAGTTTTACTTTAAACAAATTGTCTTATCATTCAGGGTCATCCTATATTTGGGTCGCTACAGAAAATGTCATAAATAGCAAGGCGGTGTCCTCGTACGCTTTTCTATATTTTCTTGTGAGACAGATACAAATTGGCATGTTATGTCAAAAAAAATTACATTAACAGTGGTGTAAGCCACTTTGGTTATTTCCACTGTACGTCCCCATTTCTCTTGTCTGGAAATATAAACGCGTGTAAATGTATTATTTCTACTTTTCAACAGTGATCCAATGTCATTGTACAGTATTCACCTTTGCTGGCTCGCTGCAGGTCACGTTCCAGACAGCAGGTGGCGCAGCTGTGCTGGGGACAGCTAAAGCCTTCACCTGAACTGCTGGTGGTGCCAGGTAATTTATGGACGCAATCCTCATGGTAATGACAGCCACATCCTGCCACGGAGCAGCGAGTCACCTCCTGGCCTGCTTTCTTACAGCTGAAACACTGGTGGTTACCTAGAATAAATAGTTACGGAGAGACCAATAGTAATATCCAGAACATAAGAAGTAAGGTGATGCTGAAAAGTGATCTGCTCACCGTTTTTACATTCCAAGCAGGTGAACCGTCCTTCGGGTAAGGATGTCAGGCTGAGACACTCCAGATGGAACTGCCTGTTGCATTCACCTTCACATGGCACCAAATTCTCTCCGTACACTTCACAGATCTAAAAGGCGCACACATACACAGATTCCATAAGTCAATACACACAAGACAAGTGACATTTGCAAACCAAAGTCTTTTGAACTACCGGTACTCTTCTAAAATAACAACAAGAACCAATTCGTTGTTGGGAGCCGTTCGTTTGCAAGCCGTTTTGTGTTCACAGGCAGATTCAGCGTCTGCAATTACCAAAGCTGAATATGCGTGCTACCGACTGTTGAGTTGACTAGAAAAGAGTCAGAGTCGAAGGATACAAAGTAGCATTTGGATTCAATTTTCTGGTTCATTGTTCTGATGTGGATATGTCAAGTAGTTCAAGCGTAAACGCACACAAGGTGTGCTAGTACAATTTTGGATTTACATTTTTATCATGTCCTAAATGTTAGTCTAGTTGTATCTATACTTTCTGTATACTGTACATACAGCATATACATTTGTATTACTAATTTTTTTTTTTTCCCATATTGTTTTCCGAGGTGAGGGCAAATTCTAAATTGTAATAGTCACTGTCAAAGCATGGGAAAATGGCACCACCTTATTGAATGTTTACAATAAAAACAACAATAATAGTAATATCAATGTGAGGGGCGTGGCCTGCGGACCTTCAGCGAGGCGGGACGTGTCGGGACCAGCTTCGAGATTAGCGACAGGTGAGTGGATGACACAGCTGAGTGTGTTTGTCTGATCACCTGTCGCTCTGTTAAAAGCAGCAGTCGGGAAGAAGAGAGGTGGTGGAGCACGAGCGAGAGCGAGAGCGAGACAGACGAGAAAGACATTTGCTGAAAAGCACGAAAAGACTGAAAATAAAACCTTGTTCAAAACCCTGAACACTGCTGTCATGTCCGTGGTTGGTGGTCAGAAGAACCCGGTGGAACCAGACTTCCACAATTTGGCGCCCAACTCGGCTGGACCACCGGAGGCCGGGGAAGACGACACCCTGACGGCTCTCGCGGGAGCGCTCTCTGAGCTGGCAGCGACCACCCGCCAACAGTGCCAGGTCCTGCGGGCGTTAGCGGACCAGGGGGGCGGTGCACTGTCAGTGCCGACGACCGTCACCATCCCCCGCATGGGAGAAAAAGAAGATCCCCATGCCTTTTTGGACATTTTTGCGGCCACGGCGAGAGCATGCGCGTGGCCGGAAGAAGAGTGGGGGGTGCGGCTCTTGCCGCTCCTGACGGGGGAGGCGCAGCGTGCGGCGCTCAGCCTGCCGGCGCCCTCCAGAGTGCGCTTTGAGGACCTGAGGAGGGCGGTGCTGGACCGGACGGGAGGCACCGCCGAAGATTGCCGACGACGGTTCCGGTCCATGCGTCTGGGGAAGGAGGACCGGCCATTCGCCTTTGGCCAGCGGCTCCAGGAGGCGGCGACGCGCTGGCTGCAGCCGGGAGAGGTAGATGGCCGACTGCTGGACCAGATCGTACTGGAGCAGTTTGTGGAGGCTATCCCGACGCGGACGGCGAACTGGATCCGGTACCACCGGCCCCGGGACCTCGCAGCAGCGGTGACCCTCGCCGAGAACCACCTGGCTGTCCACCGCGAGGAGAGAGAACGACACATTCCCCACTTTTTCCCACGTGACCCTCCCTCTATTCTGTCTCCGCAGGTCCCGGGTGCTGCTTCCAGAACATCTCCCGCGCAGACGGCCCCTCAAACGCTTGGGCAGGCGTGCTGGAGGCGTGGGCGGCCCGGTCGCGCGCGTCACGGACCTCAGCAGGTGGAGGTGGGGCGCGTGAGCCGGGTGGCCGCTCCTTCAGTGCCCTCCCCCGGCCCGGGGGAGACGTACGGTATGAAGGTAACGATACAGGGGAGTACATACCAGGCGATGGTGGATTCGGGCTGCGGGCAGACCATGATCCACCAGAACCTGGTTCGACCCGGGGCTTTGAGGCAGGCGACACGGCTAAAAATCAGGTGTGTTCATGGGGATGTGCACGAGTACCCTATGGTGCCAGTAGAAATTTGGTATGAGGGCCAAAAGCATAGGGTCGAGGTAGCTGTAAGTACGCACCTCTCGCACCCCGTAATCTTGGGCACAAATTGGCCGGGGTTTAACCATTTACTGACACAATGTGTGGGGGTGCGTTCACGGACCGTAGGAAAGGGGAGCATCCGCGCGGTTCTCAGTGGTGACGCGGGTCCGTCCGATACTGCCGAGCGGGAACCGGTGGGGGCTTCGCGGGAAGCCCCCCCGGCCCCCCACTGGCACCCTATGGAGGATTTTCCGCTCGAGCAGTCTCGCGACGAAACTTTGCGCGCGGCCTGGGACCAGGTGGATTACATCGACGGTCAGCTGGTGCGCCCGGGAGCAGCGCGGGTGTTCCCTCACTTCTCGATTATGAGAGATAGACTATACCGAGTGAGCCGTGACACTCAGACCGGAGAGGAATCCACCCAATTGTTGGTGCCAAAACGCCGCAGGGAAATGGTTTTCCAGGCGGCGCATTATAATCCCATGGCTGGCCACATGGGGTATAATAAAACACTAAATCGGGTCATGGTCCGATTCTATTGGCCGGGCATCCGGGCAGACGTGCGCCGCTGATGCGCTGCCTGCCCGGACTGTCAGCTGGTGAACCCGGCGGCCACCCCAAAGGCGCCTTTGCGCCCATTGCCGCTCATGGAGGTCCCCTTCAAAAGAATGGGTATGGACCTCATCGGACCATTCCACCCGAGCACACGGGGATATCGCTTTGTGTTAGTCCTAGTGGATTACGCAACACGCTATCCCGAAGCAGTGCCCCTGCGCTCCATCTCTGCAAAGAGTGTAGCGCAGGCCCTGTTTCAGGTCATCTCCCGAGTTGGAATCCCGAAAGAGATTCTGACTGACCAGGGCACGTCCTTTATGTCACGCACGATAAAGGAACTGTACGGATTATTGGGAATTAAAGCGATCCGCACCAGCGTAAACCATCCACAAACAGATGGGCTGGTGGAGAGATTGAATAAAACGCTGAAAACCATGATCCGTAAGTTTACACATAAGGACAAACCAAATTGGGATAAATGGCTGGATCCCCTACTGTTTGCGATGCGGGAGGTACCTCAGGCCTCCACAGGCTTTGCGCCTTTTGAGTTACTATACGGCAGGAAGCCGTGCGGAGTATTGGACGTAATTAAGGAAAGCTGGGAGGAGGGGCCAAGCTCCAGCAAAAACGAAATTCAATACGTCATGGACATGCGAGCAAAACTCCACACGGTGGGGCACTTGTCACGCGAGAATTTGCTCCGTGCCCAGGAACGTCAGCAGCGCACGTATAACAGGGGGACTCAGCTTAGAAAATTTTCACCGGGAGAAAAAGTGCTTATATTACTCCCCACATCCAGCTCGAAATTACTTGCGCGCTGGCAAGGACCCTTCGAGGTCACACGGCAAGTGGGTGATGTGGACTACGAGGTCCGGCGCTCGGACCGGGGCGGAGCCACCCAAATTTATCATATAAACCTCCTGAAAGCATGGAAGGAGGCAGAGCCTGTTTCCATGGTAACGGTGGTTAAGGAGGAGGGGGAGTTCGGGCCGGAGGTCCCGCGCGCTGGTCCGCCCTTTCCCCTCCTCTGTGACGATCAGCTCACGTTAGCGCAGAGAGCGGATGTTGCTAAACTGCAGCAGCGCTTCTCTGATGTGTTCTCCCCTCGGCCCGGGCGCACGAACCTCATCCAGCATCATATTGAGACCACCCCGGGTGTTACGGTGCGGTCTCGGCCCTACAGGCTCCCCAAACACAAACGCAAAGTAGTTCGGGAGGAATTAAAATCCATGCTGGAGTTGGGGGTAATAGAATAATCCCACAGCGCGTGGTGCAGTCCCATTGTTCTGGTAGGGAAGAAGGATGGGTCTGTGCGGTTCTGTATGGATTACCGCAAGGTGAACGAAATTTCACGTTTTGACGCGTACCCAATGCCTCGGGTCGACGAGCTCCTGGATCGGCTGGGCGCTGCTCGTTTCTTCACGACACTGGATTTAACCAAGGGCTACTGGCAGATTCCCTTGTCACCAGAGTCCAGGGAAAAAACGTCCTTTTCCACTCCGGAAGGTTTGTACCAATTTGTGTCACTTCCGTTTGGCTTGTTCGGTGCGCCCGCCACGTTCCAGCGCCTCATGGACCGTGTGCTGCGACCCTACGCTGCGGCCTACCTGGATGATGTCATCATCCAGAGTAGCAGCTGGGATGAGCACATGCGGCGGGTGGGGGCAGTGCTCGAGTCCCTGAGACAGGCAGGGCTCACCGCCAACCCGGCGAAGTGTGCAGTTGGCCGGAGGGAAGTACAGTATCTGGGGTACCACTTGGGAGGAGGGCAGGTGCGGCCGCAGGTAGATAAAACAGCGGCAATTGCGACCTGCCCAAACCCCAAGACGAAAAAAGAGGTGAGGCAGTTTTTGGGTCTGGCGGGTTACTACAGGAGGTTTATCCCCCAGTTTGCGGACCTTACCAGCCCAATAACTGACCTCACCTGAAAGGGTGCTCCAGATCTGGTCCAGTGGACGGAGCAGTGCCAGCAGGCGTTTGAGAGGGTTAAGAAGGCCCTCTGCGAGGAGCCGGTCCTGCACATGCCTGATTTTTCTCTCCCGTTTTGTCTGCAGGCTGACGCGTCGGGCAGAGGACTGGGAGCGGTTTTGTCCCAGCAGGTGGAGGGCGTCGACCGACCCATTCTCTACATCAGCCGGAAGCTGTCCGAAAGGGAGGCAAGGTACAGCACAGTGGGGAGGGAGTGCCTCGCCATCAGGTGGGCGGTCGGGGCCCTCCGATACTACCTCCTGGGGCGCTCATTCAGCCTCTGCTCGGACCACAAACCCCTCCAGTGGCTCCACCGCATGAAAGATGCCAACGCGCGGATCACCCGTTGGTATCTAGCTTTGCAACCCTACAACTTCAGAGTGATTCACAGACCGGGGGCACAGATGGCTGTGGCCGACTTCCTTTCCCGCTCCCTCATTGGGGGGGGGGGGGGGGCCGGACGGCGTCCCGGCCTGAGTCTGACGGTGGAGGTATGTGAGGGGCGTGGCCTGCGGACCTGCAGCGAGGCGGGACGTGTCGGGACCGGCTTCGAGATTAGCGACAGGTGAGTGGATGACACAGCTGAGGGTGTTTGTCTGATCACCTGTCGCTCTGTTAAAAGCAGCAGTCGGGAAGAAGAGAGGTGGTGGAGCACGAGCGATAGCGAGAGCGAGACAGACGAGAAAGACATTTGCTGAAAAGCACGAAAAGACTGAAAATAAAACCTTGTTCAAAACCCTGAACACTGCTGTCATGTCCGTGGTTGGTGGTCAGAAGAACCCGGTGGAACCAGACTTCCACAATCAATATTTCAGAATAATTCCCACCAATACAGTAATATTGGGGTACGGTGGAATTATTTTGATCCACATCTTTTAGCATTGATTATTTATCCGATAACAAAAAAACTAACAACAATGACAAGCCATTCTTTTTAACGGCTCTTTGAAAGGAATGGCTCTTTAAGATTTGGCTTCCTTCCTCCATAAATCCCATTCCTAACAAACACATTTTACAAGAGATTAAAAATGGGAACATGGATCAGTGCATACCTGGCAGACTGTGTCCCTCTTGCTGGTGCTACTGTCCTGACGAGACAAGCCAGAGTCCACAGACTGAGTGTCTGATGCATCTGCATCTGCAGCTGCTGGACTGTCAAGGCTCTTCCCAAATAAACCCTGTGACAGACAGCGATTTGGCATCAAATACATTTCAAACATACTGTCTGTATGCTTACAACTTTAACAATGTCTTAATTCAGGGTCCTACAGTAATAGAGCATCTTTGTCTTGTGTGTGCATCTAAGTCTACCTGTGGATCGTTGAGGCCTCTGGAGTCAGAATCTGATGTGTCTCTATACTGGGAGGACGCCATCTCGACATCTGTCGACGCTCTGCTTCGCTTCTTCAGCGGTTTACAGGCATCAGATATCTCGCTGGCTCCTGAACGAAGAGGAATTAATAATGGAATGATTTTTTATTGCTGGGACGAGAAATGTGAGGGGGCAGTGTGATCTGATCACCAACCTTTCTGAGAACCTGCCTTCGGTGTGGCCTCTGGAGCCATCTCCGCCTGGGTTGAAAAGGTAAAATATCAAAGTTGTATAGAGTTCCATGGCACAGTGATGCTAAGAACAGAAAACTAACTAACTTCTAATACTTGCATAACAGTAGTGGATGGAACATTCATCTTTTACTGAAATTATTCATTTAATTTGCATTCAAGTTGAATGCCTCTACAATTGCACACTTGTCAGACATCTGGAGGATGCTGTCAGTGACTTTCCCCGGTTACCTAGCTAACTAATAGAGAGATGAAATTATGTGTATAGCTTTAACTATCATTTTAGACAAAGTCTGCCAGTTAAACTTTGGTCTATGTACTTGTGTGCAGCTTTCTAAACACATCATAATCATCATCATCACAGTGTGTTTTAGTACTTTTTATTGCTGCTATGTTTACTGTCCTCTGTTTACATACAATTCATACTTTGTTTTTATTGACACTTTGCATGTCCTTGCGCTAAAATGGACAAAAGTGTATTACAGTTATCATTTTTGTAACACCCTAATGAGCAGCACATTTACGGTATAAATATTTCAAATAATATAATCCAAATAGTCGACTAATTGTTAAGATAATCGTTGACTAGTCGACAATCAAATTAGTCGTGAGGTGCAGTCGTATTTAATGAATTTATTGAAGCTGACGGAGGAAATTATACAGAAAATGTGTGGTCCATTTCTAAACCGCCATAATGTATGTTTTGCATGAAAAACAACATATTATACAAAGTAGAAAGTTCTGCACGGATCTACAAAAACTGCTGTGATGTGCACAGCAAAACAGTCGTCGATGTAGGATGTGGATACTGTATGCTTTTGAATCGACACGGAAGTAATGCAGCCAATCTACGCTTCTTGAATAACTGCTATACATTTGCTTTAGAATTGACAAGAAAACCGTGAGGCTGCAAAATCTTGCTCCAAACCACCAAACACCACATTTCACCACGTTAACCATTTTGAAAAGGTATAAAAACATTTGATACCTGTTCCTTTTTGGTTTTCTTTTTGGGCACTGGGGCACTTTCAGACTCCGACCTGCTCCTGACCGACCGCCGCTGTAGTTTCCTCTCCTGAGAACCTGAGGAATCATGGAAACATTATGCACGAGTCTTCCTTGTTCCTTTAAGTGATTAATGTCTTCCTACAAACCATGTGGACTGCTGTGATGGGAGCCAGGAGAGGATGTTGGTTGCGTTCCTCCCTCTTCGCTCCTCCGACTTGCGGGAGATTCTCTCCTCTCCTCTTCTTCCATGTCGTCAGCGTCTTCCTCTTCCTCTGGGCTGGGTTCAGGTTTAGCTCTGCTGTCCTGCTGACAACAAATTGTGTATAAGAACTCAGAGGAAAATAATCATGTGAGAAGACTCTGCTCCACTGACCTCAGGTGAGCAGTAGCCCAAATCCGGCTGCCTGCCTTCTCCAGCCGCTCTCTCCTCCTCCTCCTCCTCCTCCTCCTCCTCCTCCTCGTCATCATCCTTCTCCTCTTCTTTCTTCTGGGAAGGAGCAATTTTCTTCTGCAGGAGAGGCCAGTCACACTTTGTGATCTCCACGTTCAGCCTCTTCATGGTGATGGAAAGAGGCAGCAGCTTCCTTGCTGCCGCAGTTTTCCAAGCCCTGACCGGCGGTGGAGAATCCTTCTGGGCTCCTGCATCTGAATCCTGTTTAGGAGAGTCTGTCTTACTCTGGTCCCCCCTCAGGTTCATCTTCTCATTTGAAGCCTGGGACTCTTCCGTGTTGGAGATACTGCACTGTCGACGTGGAAGCTGTCTTCTTGGTGGCTGCTCTCTATCTGGCGACTTAACTTCACCGTCTTCTTTCTTATTGGTTGAGCCGCTGGATCGCCGGCTTCGCTTCTCAGCCCGGCCAATGGCTTTCTTGGCAGACGGCGCTTCGTTGGGGGTCGGGTCGACATATATGAAGGTGTAGTTGTCGATGCGCTCCTGACGCGTCATCAGGAAGGCGTCCTCTGCGTGGCCCACACCTACTTCCCACTGAGCACGCTCCCTCTGAGGGATAGGTTTCAGAAGCTGGAGACAAACCAAAACCAGTTTATTGTGTGGTACTGACTAGACACTTTATTAGGTTAAAGGACTGTATAATATCCGCCTTTACAAAATTAATGCGAAGGTTTGGTGACACTTTCAATAATAGGTAAGTGTTTAAAATATTAGAAAGACCTCTTGGTGTGATGCACCACAATTATAACCATATTGTTAAATCGGAGTATCAAAGGGATCATTTTCAGTTCAGCTCTTGTATTGCATTGCATTGAATAGATTGTTGTGGTCAATGGGTAGGGATGTAACAATATGAACATTTCATATCACGGTTATCATGGTTATCATTATCATCAAAGTATTGTTGAATATGCTCAAAAACTACTTATACACACACTGAAATATATTAACCAAGTTGTTTTTTTTCAAATAACTAAAATAAATGACACACTGTAAACCCACTATTTTGCATGCTTTGTGTTTCTTATGATTCACTGATAGTGTTTTAAATCTTATTATTGTTTCTAATTGCTAAGCTTTTATTGATTTAAATACTGGTTTGTACTGTAGCACGTTAAGCTTTATTTAAATGAAAAGTGCTTAAGAAATAAAATATATTACTATCATTTATAATTTCTGGTAAGCATTGTGGCGTCTTACTTTGCTCAGTGGTCCTTGAACACACCGTAAAAACACCTCCGTCTCAGAACGATCACTCTAGTCCAAGTCTGGGCAATTATTTTGACCCCGGGGGCCAAATTTAGAGAAAAAAATGTGTCTGGGGACTGGTATATCTATTTTTAGGAACACTAATACAAAACCTCACAATAATGTCTGATTGAATGCTGAAAACGATAACGTTTTCAAAAATAATGTCATAAGACAGTCGCCTTGAAAAACGGAATGGAATTTTATTTTTTTTTACTGAATGAGACACCCAGTATGTACATGAAAATAAAGAATGTGGGATTTACAATATTAACTATGAAGGATAAAACACTGAATATTGACAACATATGAACATCACACACCCTCTCCATCCACATATTTTACAATCAAGTGACACGCAACAAAAATGCAACAAATACAGCGAAATATGAATGTGAAGGGTAAAAAATAAACCCACCTACAATCTGATATATCACTAAGCTTTAAAACTTTGTTGTAAAAATCTCCTTCCGTGTCTGTCCCTGACACCCGCATTTCAGGCTGACACTCTGGAAACACTCTGTGGAAACACTCCCCACTCTCACTGCTTGGTGCCTTGTCTGAGCTGCTGTGACTTAGATTACCATAGTAACTAATTAGATAACCATAGTAACTCATTAGATTACCATAGTAACTAATTAGATGACCACAGTAACTAGTATATAATGCAAAAGCACAGATTCCAACTATTGAAATACTTTGTATAGTTCAAGACTTACGGTCATTAGAAAACATCACTGTACATCATAATGGCAGCTACGCTTTCCATCTTAAAGATCTAAAAAAATTATTTGGGAATGTCCGGCGGGCCAGATTGAAAAGCTTATTGGGCCGCATGTGGCCCCCGGGCCTTAATTTGCCCAGGTCTGCTCTAGTCTAACAGAGCACAGCTTACAGGTTCAATGTGCACACTTGAATTAGCCTAGTTGCTCAGAGAGTAATGTATTTAAGTTTAAATTGGGGTATGTTGTTTCTTAATGGGGAAATACATAAATGTCTCTTGTTTTCATGTTAGCATTTAAGCTAGTGAGCGCACGCAAGTCAGTCTGTGAGTTTATCGAAGTACAGTTATCAATCATGGTTTTTCGATGATTTTAATTTAAAATGGTAATACTAAGTGTCGGGAGTTTTACCGCGGTGCTCATTATTACCGTTTATCGTTACATCTCTTATAGTAGGTATACATTTGTTTATCATCTCTTTTCTTTGACATCCAAACACATAAAAAGCATGAATCCAGTTAGTGGTGAAACTGAACTGCAAATGAAACATACTTTGTGTTTTTCCACGGGGTTTGTGGTCTTGCGCAGCGTGTCAGTCTGTAGTTCGTCAAACTGTTGCTTGCCCTGGTACATGACGATCCTCTTCTCGTGGATCCATGCTCGTTCTGCCACGCTGCCAAAAAACTGGACGTGGTATTCCCTGTGACCTGCACGGCACATTGGGAGTTGAGCATGTGCTTACTCTCATTTTTCAACCTTCAAAAACAGACGCTTGTTAATATCTATGTGCTTACCTCTGGTGTTGATACGTGTGTAGACCTTCATCTGTGGGTCAGATGACACCATGCAAGGCCACCATGGGTAAGTACCCACCTTGGACCATACTAAATCTCCAATCACAAACTCCTTACAGAATCCAGTCTCTTGGATCACAGAAGGTTGATTGACTTTCGGAACCTGTAAAAACAAAATGTTTCTTTTAAATTATTAGCTATTCAATAAAGGAACCAGAGATGAGTGCTCGTGCCTTTGATGTCTTTGGTTCAGTTTTGATAACTGTCGTCTGAGGCTTCTCTGTCGGGGGCAGTGGTACCTCTGTTGGTTGTGGAAGGACATAAGTGTCCTCCTTCTCGCCCGCAGTTGCTGCAAGGCCTTGGACGTGCTCCAGAATGGGCTCTGGGATGTGTAGTTGGAGCTTGGCGCTCTTTTTCCTCTTCTCCTTCTTCCTCTCATGTCGGCGCTGCACCTGAGCCGCCTCATTCTTCTGAGATTCCTTCAGAAGATTTAGACACACAAAAAGAAATGAAGAACTGGGACATCAGTTAACTTTTGGTTCCTTTGAAGCAAATTTGGCTCTGTCTCTCTATGCACATATCCAACCTTTCTTTAGAGATGATTAGATGCTAACAATTTAGCAAACATTTTAAAGCAGTCAGCCTTATAAGTATTCATGGTATTTGTCTACATTTCCTGGATTTACTTTTTCGTAATTATTTAATTGTATCTTTTTTTACTGGGATTTGAGAATCTCTCGCCAATTCCCGCAGAATAATGTCAAGCGGATCTGAACTTCTTCAGACAGCAAAATACTTGAAGTGCATTCCAATTTACCACAATTGCTTCAAGATTCAATTAATCAACTATTTCAACAAAATATATTATTGTTTCATTATTGAGGCGCTGTTGATTCAATTTAGTTGGCTGTCTAAAGAAGCAAATGACATCAGCTATGTGAAGTTCAACTAGTAAACTACATCCGCACAGACCCCCTGGCGCTGTATTGGACTGTTTTTGTACTATTTCTGTAGTTGTTTTGATTATTACCGTATTGTTTCTTTGCTTGTTTGTAAATGTTGAATATTATAAATAAAGGTTTATTTTTTTTAAATTTAAAAAAATACATCCGCACAGATCACAGCTATGGTAGAATGAATAATACATATTAATTTGTTTAGTCTCAAACACTGGTACGAACACAGGCTTCATCTAGTGGTACATAGGAACACGCACGCATGCATACATTTCAAATCATATGGATCTAGAGGGCAATACCTGCAGTTCTTGCAGTAGATCTCCACACAGTGCAGATTCAAATAGCTCTTTGCCATTCTGATATGTCTTGATGATCTTTAGCTTGATCTCCGGGGAGCTGGTTTTCTTCAGCACACCTCCTGGGACGTTGGGAATGGCGGGCTGGAGAGGCTGCGAAGATGGAGTACTGTCCACAAGAGAGGGAGGTGGGCTGGATGAGGGCAGGTGCAAAGGTGGCGGAGGAGGGAGTGTGTGGGTCATGATGTGAGGCGTGTGGGGCAAGTGGTGCTGTGTGGGCAGGGGAAGGGGCAGGGGCAGGGGCAATGGCGGGGGGCTCTGTGGGTGGCTTTGGATGTGGGGTGTGCTCGAGAGGAAGTGGTGCGCGTGGTGATGGTGGTGATGATGGTGGGGGTGCAAGTGCGGGTGATGTGTGGGCAGGGGCGGCGAAACAGGAGATCGTGGTCTTTCCTGGAGGCCGGGGCCTCTTAGCACCGTCCCCTCCCCAGGCATGAGAAGGCCATGCTCCCCGTAGCTACGTATGGCCCCGTAGCCGTTAGCCGAGCCGTTGGGGAACTGCGAGTACATGGAGAACTTGGACTGAGGCTCGTACATGCCCAGACCAGGAGGGTAGCCGTTGGAGACATGCGGCAGGTCCTCCGACGCTGAGTGTGGATAGGAGAAGTCTGCGTCCAGGGCCGCATCGTAAGAGGGACCGCCATCCTCGCCCGGGTCACTACCGGTGTCGCAGGTGCCGTCCTGTCTGATGTTGGCTGAGTCAATAAGCTGCGGGGGTTGCTGAATTGTATTTCCCATGATCCCTTGCATGAAAGAGAAGGAGAAATCCATTGTTGGGCTCCGGCATCCTTAACTGTCTTTTTCTTTGACTGGACCTGTTGACAGAGAAACATTGAATCTATTTGAATGAAACTGTTTTTATCATCTAAGAAATATTTCTAAAGTGAGACATTTGTTGTCAAAATTGGATCTCGAAATGATCATTCACGCATTAATTTCGTTTCGCATTGACTATTGCAATTCTCTCTTCACCCTTTTCCAACAAGTCAACGCTAAATAGACTTCAGACTGTACAAAATGCGGCTGCCAGACTTTTGACCGATGCACCCAGAACAGCCTATATCACCCCCGTTTTATCCAGTCTTCATTGGCTTCCAGTTAAATTCCGCATTGAGTATAAAAATGTTAGTCCTGACATTCCGTGCGTTGCATGGTAGGGCCCCTCAGTACATCAATGACTTGCTATGTCCCTACTCTTCAGGGCGCAGCCTCCGTCCGGTCTTCAGGCCAGGGTCTTCTAAAGATCCCGAAAACTGGTTTTAAAACCTATGGAGACCTGGCATTCCAGGCTATGGCTCCCAGACTCTGGAACAATTTGCACCAGTCCCTTTGTGATCTTGACTGTGTTGAAACTTTTAAGAAACATTTGAAAACTTCTCTTTTTAGTAAAGCTTATAGTTAATATACCTTTTAACTATCATTTTTAATCCTCTTTGTATCCTTTTCATGATGTTGCCCCTGTTGTTTTAAATGTAATTGTTGTTTTACTTTACCTATGTTTTGTACAGCACTTTGTAATTGTATCTGTGAAAAGCGCTTTACAAATAAAATGTACTTACTTAATATTTGTTTAAAAAAAAAAAAAACACTAAAATGCCATATTAACCTGCTCAGTGGCCTTGTGGTTAGAGTGTCCGCCCTGAGATCGGTAGGTCGTGAGTTCAAACCCTGGCCGAGTCATACCAAAGACTATAAAAATGGGACCCATTACCTCCCTGCTTGGCACTCAGCATCAAGGGTTGGAATTGGAATCACCAAAATGATTCCCGAGTTTTTGATTGATTGATTGAAACTTGTATTAGTAGATTGCACAGTACAGTACATATTCCGTACAATTGACCACTAAATGGTAACACCCGAATAAGTTTTTCAACTTGTTTAAGTCGGGGTCCACGTAAATCAATTCATGGTAACCGGCCACCGCTGCTGCTCACTGCTCCCCTCACCTCCCAGGGGGTGAACACGGGATGGGTCAAATGCACCTAGTGTGTGCAAGACAATCATTGGTACTTTAACTTTATTCATGATAATTGTCAACAAAGCTAAAGTTAAAGCTACCTTAAATTGTTTACATGCACCAATCATACAAAGATCGTTAAAATCTGAAAGGCATAAATCAGTGAACCATTTAGGTAGTAATCATTTAAAATAATACCTTTTTCACAACAATATCTTTACAGCGTGGCAAAACATACACTCTAACAAGTGGCATTTTTCCAAATGTGATCATTTTGATCACAATCAATGCAGCCTTGGACCTTAAGAGAATACCCAGCAAGGGAAAAAAACGTTAATTATTAAAATTAAGATAAAAACAAACTGTACTAGTTTATACTAGTCAACGTGGCCTCCCCAACGTGTTTTCGAAAGCAGCACAAACGCGTTCAAACAGAAACAAAAACAAAACAGAGGTTTTTTCACAATTAGTTGACACTCGTTTTTTAAAAACATGTGAATGTTTAGAAGTAGCTTGTTTAAGCATGAGTTCTAGCGATAGCATAGGCACATAATAATGATGTAAACATCTGTATGAGGCCGTCTAGCGCTCATAAAAAACATGAAATGTACCCCAAGGGGTTTGTTTTGAATGCTGTGTAGTGAGTTAAACATGTAGATTTGTTTGTAAATGTAAGAACCGATTCGGGGGAAAATCATCTGCGCAGACACGATTGTTTCACTCTTTTAGCCTTGTGGGGTGTTAGCTTAAAAGCTACATAGCTATAAATTTGGTTGCTTTTAGGGAGGCCTTCGAGACGTTTTAACACACACGTGAAACTGTGTTAACACATTTAATGTAGCCATGGACACGTTCTATATGTAGAATTGGTACGTTAGAACACATAACAAGGGGAATGTGATGAAAAGAGGAGAAGGCTAACGCTAGCTAGGCTAACGGTACATGGCCAATATGGCTGCCTGTCTGGCGTGTGATAATTCCTCCATCACTGGTGCTTCGGGGGAGAATGTGGCTGAAAATAAGCAAGGGGTGCACGGGCGGTGGAAGGCCAAGAGCATGCAAAGCATCGGTAGCGGTGACAAAGCAAATAATGCAACCAAGAAAAGGAAGCGGGCTAACGAGCAGTGTGGATTTTTGACGCCGAGTCGCGAAATGCAGGCAAATAAAAAAAACGTCAATACCTTCAGCGTGTCCCATTCTAAACACATACACCGGCCAGCAACGCGTCTTCGTTTAATATAGAAGTAGGGGGGAACGGAACAAAAAAAAACAAAAATGTGTTCTGTTATTTTTGTTAAAGCGCAGGGCCTTTCCTTTTTCGTTTTAACGCAATTCTCCACAGAGAGGAGGAGGGGGATGTTACGCTATCTGCTCGCTACCCAATCCCAAAGCTGGGCTCTTCCTCGCTCACTGGAGGCTACTGTGGAGCTTTGAATGACACCCTGCTCGAAACAAGACGCTTTCTTCAGCTCAACAAGACCACGTTTGATGGCAGGGACGGTGTTTATTCTGCGGGGGCTAATGTGGCGTTTGCTAGTACATTTAATCAATGCAACATCCAAGCACGTCGAGACCTCCTACAACACTGTGGGGAAACGGCAATGATTTGTGTCAAGTGCAAATATGCATTAGGATTTATTAATTGTTGTTTTATACGCAGACTAATTAGACGGAGGTCTAGGATGGATAGGTCCCCAAACTACGGCCCGCCCGCGTCCAAAATCCCGCCCGTCGGAAGTCCCAATTTAAATATATATATACCGGTATATATATATATATATTTTTTTTTTTTTTTAATTGTTATTATTATTATGTCCTTTCTAATCAATTTTCTACCGCTTTTTACTGTCTGGGTCTCCTATCCTCTCAGGAAAATCATATTGTCTAAAAATGCATTTTCCCATCGATAATGTGATATCATCACGCCGCGCAAGGAATATATATATATATATATATATATATATATATATATATATATATATATATATATATATATATATATATATATATATATCAGTGACGTGCGGTCACTGGAGGCACCTGCCATCATGGAAAGAAAAAAATGTAAAAAGAAAACAAATTAATTAAATTGTTATATGTATTCAGTGATTATACTATAAAGTTATTTTCCATTTAACTTCACCAGATTTAGATTATTTTTATTCAAAATCGCTGAATTTTCACATTTGCCGTTCAAATACTGAGAAGAGACGGTGCGGTGATCAGCAGCCAGTTGAGGCCCGTCACTCAGTTGTGCCTCAACATGGATTGCACAATGACTCTGCTAATTGCTGGCCTGCTGTGCAGTGAGACCGTATTGCTATATGAATTATATTGTACATTTTCATAGTTTAGTTAGCTGAGGTATATAATGTACAGTGTATTTTGTCAACAACTGTATGTGTGTAAAGTATTTCTTGTGTTGAGCAATCATAAAACTGCTGCGAAGACGGACTGGCTGAGGCTCGCAGTAATCCCGCCTCCTGACGGTTAATGCACCCCCGCCGCAGAATGCCCCCCCGATGGGAGCGCCACACCAACCAAAGCCCACACCCAAACCCTTCACGTGCAAGACCGAATCCACCCAAAAAAAGTCACTTAACAAGAAGCCAAAAAGTGCAAAAACAACAATGCTCGCGCCGGAGGAGCCGTGAACGACTGCAGGGACACAAC
Organism: Nerophis lumbriciformis; assembly: GCF_033978685.3. Lineage (NCBI taxonomy): Eukaryota > Metazoa > Chordata > Actinopteri > Syngnathiformes > Syngnathidae > Nerophis > Nerophis lumbriciformis. Next base: position 2,839,858 of record NC_084580.2, read on the forward strand.
ATTAGGTACACCTGCAGACTGCAGCACGGATTTCATATTTCATTCATTCACAACTCCTCCAACACGAACACCACTGTTCCCGCACTTATAAGTAAAGGTAAGACCATAATAACGTTTTTTTTTATTAAATGTGCTTTTTTGTGTGCTACAGTTTGTATGTGTAAAGTTAAAGTTAAGTTAAAGTACCAATGATTGTCACACACACTAGGTGTGGTGAAATTTGTCCTCTGCATTTGACCCATCCCCTTGTTCACCCCCTGGGAGGTGAGGGGAGCAGTGGGCAGCAGCGGCGCCGCGCCCAGAAATCATTTTTGGTGATTTAACCCCCAATTCCAACCCTTGATGCTGAGTGCCAAGCAGGGAAGAATGCTGGTATGAGCTTTTAAACATAACCCGTTAACTGCTGCCAATCAAATGGTGAATAAGATACTCTTTAGGGTTCATATGTTTGTAAATCTGACTGTGATGAAGTCAGTGCCTCACCAGTCATGAACCTCACCGCACGTCACTGATATATATATAATTATATATGTATTTATATATATATATATATATATATATATATATATATATTTTTTTTTTTATATATATATTTTTATATATATTTATATATACATATATATATATATATATATATATATATATATATATATATATATATATATATATATATATATATATATATACAGTTGCGAACAAAAGTTTACATACACTTGTAAAGAATATAATGTCATGGCTGTCTTGAGTTTCCAATAATTTGTACAACTCTTATTTTTTTTTTGTGTTAGAGTGATTGGAGCACATACTTGTTGGCATACTTGCCAACACTCCCGATTTTTCAGTGCCCCTCCCGAAAATCTCCCGGGGCAACCATTCTCCCGAATTTCTCCCGATTCCCGCCCGGACAACGATATTGGGGGCGTGCCTTTAGCGTCCTCTACAACCTGTCGTCACGTCCGCTTTTCCTTCATTCGAACAGCGTGCCGGTCAAGTCACATAATATATGCGGCTTTTACACACACATGAGTGAATGCAAATCATACTTGGTCAACAGCCATACAGGTCACACTGAGGGTGGCCGTATAAACAACTTTAACACTGTTACAAATATGCGCCACACTGTGAACCCACACCAAATAAGAATGACAAACACATTTCAGGTGCATGGGTCTACATGTGTTTTGTGGACTTGGCTTTCGACCATGTCCCTCGGGAAGCCTTGTGGAGAGTGCTTAGAGAGTATGTGGTATTGGATTGTGGAAAACCTAGGACACGTTGGAGAGACTATGTCTCCCAGCTAGCCTGGGAATGCTTTGGGATCCCTCGAGAAGAGCTGAACATAACACGGGAGAGCGAAGTCTGGGCTTCTCTGCTGAGGCTGCTGTCCCCGCGACCCGACCTCGGATAAGCGGAAGAAGATGGATGGATGGAAGGACAACTACCTAGTGGGAAGAAATCGAGGACAGAACCCAGGCTCTGGGGGGTGACCATGTGTCTTGACCAATTGTGTGTGTAGCGAGAGAGAGAGAGACTGAATAGAGTCACAAGAGATAAGAAGCAACAAATAATTCAGAAGGAATACATTAGTGTAAAGCAGAACTTATTCATATTCTACCCTAGTCCCACAATTAGTTCATGATAGTTATATACAGTATCAGTCACTTTACTTCAAGAGTTCTTAGGTATACTTTGTAAACACCATCTGCTTTTACTCTTTCTTAAAGGGTTGTACTTGTATAGCGCTTTTCTACCTTCAAGGTACTCAAAGCGCTTTGACACTACTTCCACATTTTACCCATTCACACACACATTCACACACTGATGGAGGGAGCTGCCAACTGTCTCATAGTAGCATGTTCTTTAAGTTCTTTACTCAATCCATTCCATAGTTTAATTTCACATTACAGATACACTAAATGCGTTCAAAATCGTGCGTGTATATAAATACTTCAGGTTTCGTTTATTCCTGAGATTTTATTTCTCTTCTTTTGTTGAGAAATTCTGTTGTATATTTCTGGGTTATTATCTGGGTATATTCTGTTATTTGCTTTGTACATGATTTTTGTATTTTGAAAATGTACGAGATCAGTTCATTTCAGTATTTTAGAATTAATGAACAGAGGATTTGTGTGTTCTCCATATGCAGCAACGGTGGAATGGTTCGAATCTGATGAGAAATGTGGGATACCAAGAGGTTCGTATATTACCCATTCATTTCCAATGGGAAAATGAATGGGTAACAGGCAACAGGTTGGCTTGAATTTCCAGGATGAGTGGAGTGTGTGGATTGTGGAACAGTTCGAATCGGGTATGAAATGTTGGAATTGTAGACCTTACATCATTTTTTAAATCAGAATTTCCTGGAAATGTTTGAATATCTGGAAAGACAGAAATTTTGTGGAATATGCGTTATAGCAAAATTGCCCTTATTGTACTGAGTAGAATGGCGTTGGAAATGTTTCAAATCGGTTGAGAAATGTAGATGTAGCAACTATTTTTATGAGACAATAGGTGTTACGGAAAAACGGGAATACCAGGAAAACTGAGAATTGTTCTTCCTCTCAAAAATAGATAGCTTGACTGTCGCTCTGGTGGTGAAAGGGTTGAAATCGGATGAAAAATGTGGGAGAAGTAGTAAAAACAGTGGTGTTTAAAATAAATAATTCCTCGTAATTAAGGACATTTTGAAAACATGTTGGCTTGACAGTCCAGGGTGGGTGGAGTAAGTGGATAGTATAACGGTTTGAATCAGCTAAAAAAATTGGGAATTGTGCAAGTTTGTAAATTGACACATTCATTTTCAAAGAAAAAAAGGTCCTGGAAAATATGGACTGTTACAGCTGATGGTGCGTCGCGGCCTCTCACGTCCACCTCCTTGTCGGCCACAAATATGTCCTGTGCTCTTATTTTGGTGGCAATTCCTGTGTGTTTGTGTTTTTTCGTAACTGCTTCACATCTTTCTCTGAGCACTGATTCACACACTTGCTTCTGTTAGCAATTAGGTCTATTTCAGTTGAGTCTGAGTCACCTTTTTTTGTTGGCACTTTGTTTTGTACAAATGTACTTCTTGCGCAGTAAGTTTGTTCTTTGCTCCAGCATTCCGTTTATTATTTTTGTAGTCTCCTTATGCTTCCAGAGCATTTCCCAGCTCTCGCTTTTTGTTATTGTTATTGTTATTGTTATTGTAAATCTCCACATTAAATACTTGAACTTGAACCTCCTCTGTCTTCTGCATCCTGGGAACACGGCAGTAATCGTTGTCATGCGAGTGTCACACGAGCTGGTGCTAACTACTGAGCTAAAATCTTTAGTCATCAACCCGATAGCTCTTGTGGTTGTCAGGTAGTAAAGTTTACCAACGAACACATGACCCAGCCACATTGGCTGGCCTCCGTTATATTTACACAACTATCCACAGTATATACATTGTTATTTGATGATGCACTACATAATGAAAAGTAATGCTTGTCCCACAAAAAAATATATATATTGTACATATTTTGTTAATACATGTAAAGCTGCAAATGAATGGGATTAAAATGAAAAAATATATGATTGCTGACCAGTATTATCCATCCACCCATCTATCCATCTTCTTCCACTTATCTGAGGTCAGGAGCGAAGTGGCAGCCTAAGCAGAGAATCCCAGAATTTCCTCTCTGCAGCCACTTCGTTGTGTCGAGACATCCCGAGGCATTCGGCCAGCTGGGAGACATAGTCTCTCCAATGTGTCCTGGGTTTTCCTCGTGACCTTCTGCCAGTTGGACGTACCCTAAACACCTTTCCAAGGAGGTGTCCAGGTGGCATCCTGACCAAATGCCCGAACCACCTCATCTGGGTCCTCTTGATGTTGAGGAGCAGCAGCTTTGCCCTGAGCTCCTCCCAAATGACAGAGCTTCTCACCTGATCTCCAAGAGAGAGCCCCGACACCTGACGGAGGAAACTCATTTTAGCTACTTGTCGTTTTGGTCACAACCCAAAGCTCATGACCATAGGATCGTAGCTTGACCGGTAAATTGAGAGCTTTGCCTTTTGGCTTAGCTTCTTCATCACCACGACGGATCGATACAGGGTCTGCATCACTGCAGATGCCCTACCGATCTGCTTGTTGATCTCGTTTTGATACTTAAAGGGTTCTGATCGAATGAAAACTGGGGGAATAAAAGAGTGTGAAAGGGCTGCAAGAATAATAATAAATAGATGAATTTTTGTTGTAAAATCTTATATGTGTGAATGCTTCTCAGCATTTACACAATGGAACCTCTGATATTAAAATCTGTTTAGCTGACAAGGTAGGCAAAACAAACGGCCAACAAGTTATCTACAGTGGCAGACAAACAAAATTATTGGCCACAACCAAATGAGTGATGGCAGGGACAGCCAATCACACGTTAGCCTAAAAAGTCAGAGCCAATCAATTGATAGAGGGTCTGCATCACTGCAGACCCCACATCGATTTGCTAGTAGATCTCACGAGGAACTCTTCCCTCACTCGTGAACAAAACCCCAAAGTACTTGAACTCCTCTACTTGAGGCAGGATCTTGTCCCCAACCCAGAGAGGGCACTCCACCCTTTTCTGGGAGACAACCATGGACTCGGACTTGGAGGTGCTGATTTTCATCCCAGTCACTGCGAACTGGTCCAGTGAGAGCTGAAGATCCTGGCCAGATGAAGCCAACAGGACAACATCATCTCCAAAAAGCTGGGACCTAATCCTGCAGCCGCCAATCCGGATCTTCTCAATGCTCTATCTACGCCTAGAAATTCTGTCCATAAGAGTTATGAACAGAATTGGTGACAAAGAACAGGCCTAGCAAAGTTCAACTCTCACTGGGAACGAGTACAACTTACTGCCGGCAATGCGGACCAAGGTTTGACACCGATCATACAAGGAGCAGACCGGCACAATCAGGCATTCTGATATCCCATATTCTCTGAGCACTCACCACAGGATTACCTGAGGGACACGAGAGTATAGAGCTGGTCCACAGTTCCACGACCAGGACAAAAGCCACACTGCTCCTCCTGAATCGGAAGTTTGACTATCCGGTGTAGCCTCCTCTCTAGTAAACCTGAATAGACCTTACCAGGAAGGCTGAGGAGTGTGATCCCACGATAATTGGAACACACCCTCTGGTTCCCCTTCTTCGAGAGAGTAACCACCATCCTTGTATGCCAATCCAGGGGCACTGTCCCTGATGTCCACGCAATGCTGCAAAGTCTTGTCAACCAAGACAGCCCCACAGCATCCAGAGCCTAAAGGAACTCTGGGCGGATCTCATTCACTCCCGAGGCCCTGCCACCGAGGAGCTTTTTGACTACCTCGGCAACCTCAGCCCAAGAAATAGGAGAGCCTACCAAAGAGTTTCCAGGCACTGACTTATCATAGGAAGATGTTTCGGTGGGATTGAGGAAGTCTTCAAAGTATTCCCTTCACCGATCCACAACATTCCAAGTTGTGGTCAGCAGCACACCGTCCCCAATATTCAGGGTGTCGACAGTGGACTGCTTCCCCCTCCTGAGGCGGTGGATGGTGGTCCAGAATCGCTTCAAAGCCATCTGAAAGTCGTTCTCCATGGCTTCCCGGAACTCTTTCTATGTCCTAATTTTTGCCTCGGCGACCGCCAAAGTCGCATTCCGCTTGGCCCGTCGGTACCTGTCCGCTGTCTTCGGAGTCCTATGAGCCAAAAGGACCCCGATACGACTCCCTATTCAGCTTGATGGCATCCCTTACTGCTTGTGTCCACCAGCAGGTCCTGGGATTACCACCAAAACCCGCATTAACCACCTTGTGGCCACAGCTCTGATTGGCTGGCTCGACAAAAGAGGCATGGAACACGGTCCATTTTGACTCAATATCCAGCGCCTCCTGAAAACATTACCAAATGTTGTGAAAAAATGTTTAGATAGTGAATGTTATGGCTTTTTAAAATGTATGCCATTTATTTAGCATGTTATTTAGCATTTATTTAGCATAGCACTACATAAACTTCAGTAGTTGTTTTATTATGTATTACAACGTTGTAACACAACGTTGTAATGTTTACACAGCTGTTTTTACACCCAATTGCCGATCGCAATTCTTTAAGCCATATTAAATTTACACCAAATTGAACAGGGAAGTTTGCCAAACATGTAAAAATACAGTACAAACTGCGGTAAAAGCCATATTTTTGAGGGTAATTGCAAATACTCTGTTACATGGATGACCGTGTGCACGCACATACATTGACACTCATTAACAAATACACACATAACAACACTTTTTTTTGCCGCACAGCAGAGCGTTGATTGTGGCGTAACAACAATCTTTTGTACCAAAATAATGCTTTAGTTGGCATTGATTAAAGCAAACTATAACAGACTGAACAACTACACATAACTTCAACTCCAACAACCCTCTCACATCAGCGCCTGACGACAATGCAATATGAAGTGTATACGATAAAACATTGAATATTAAGAGTGTGTAAAAGTTCGACTCCTACCTTGTTTCTTTCCCTGATGCCCTCCTTAAAGTTTTGTTATCAATTAGGAATGTCAAGCAGCTAAAATGTGCCAAACATGGGTAAGTGTGGAGTCTTTTGCCACCCATCATGCACTGTAATGGATTTATCTATATGTAATTTTAAATTATATTTACGTGTTTTATAATGGCCGCAAAGTTCAATGAGCAGGAGGTGTGTTAAGTGCGACCGTGTGTTGACTATATTTGTTGGTTATAGTTAATTTACACTATGAGTGGGGAAAGTTGTTTGGAGTGGGTCATACATATAGATGCTGCCACTTTTTAAGGTCCCAACGATGGTCACACACACTAGGTGTGGTGAAATGTGTCCTGTGCATTTGACCCATCCCCATGTTCACCTCCTCTGAGGTGAGGGAGCAGTGAGCAGCAGCGTGCGCCACGCTCAGGAAAGTAGCGATTTCCGTAGCTTAGCTATTTTTAGACCCATGTAGCGGTTAGCTAAGCTACGTGCTACAAAAGAAGCAAGAGGGAGAAGAGAAGGAGAACTGGACTAGTGCAATTCCACGGGCAGGGGACAACATATACGGGAAAGATCAATGATTGGTTGGTTTACGTATAAGAACATCCATGATTGGTTGGTTTACTGTGATGAGTCATGATTGGTTAAGAGTAGAGCAAAACATTAGGGACTGGCCAATCAGAGGCAAGATAGGGCGAATCATGGAACCAGGAAGGAAAATCACAACAGGCATCCCAAATGACGACGAGAGTCGGAGAAGAGAAAAGAGAATTTTCAAGCGAAATGTACAACGAAGTGAGGAGGATCAAAGCCGCACAATTAAGTGAAGTCACTTACTTTGCGCGGACCACTTCTAGTAGGACCAAAGAACCGTACGTGTGTGACAGTCCATTATATCGTCGACTGGGAATTAAAAAGTGCCTACCTGCAAATGTATTTTTTATCTGAGTTTGATACATGTTGTATTCTTTGCAAAGCTACAGTATGTTATTTATTTTACGTAGAAACATTATTTTTCTATTTTATTTATGTTATGTAATTCTGTACTACTCAAACAGTTTATTTTCTGTGCTGTAAATACTAATCTTGACTAACTGGGTTAATACAAGTGCCACTGACTGTTTACAGAACAGTTGTCATTCACTTCAATTTCACTGAATATTGCTCAAAAATGAATATCTTTATATGTACATTTTCACCGAAAAATATATTGAGATGTGTATCGAATATCGAGTTTAAGCAAAAATATATCGAGATATACTGTATAGTTTTTTGTCCTTATTGCCCAGCCCTTGTTGAAATCATTTGTAAATGAAATTGATGATTATTGACCAGATTCTGTCTTTGCCCACAAAACAGTGGCAAAGTCTGTGGGGGACTGAATTTAGGCAAAATCACACCTCGGGCCAATCTTCTTGTTAAACTTGTGATGTCTCGCGGGCCGCACTAAAGACTCCGGTGGGCCGCATTTGGCCCGCAAGTCGTAGTTTGGACACCCCTGGTCTATGTAGTTTTGGTAATGACACTAAAGGGTATCATTTATGGAATAAAAACATTGTTTTCGTTTTAAACAGTCTTTTTTTTGTAAATGTACTTTATTTTGTGCCACATGAAAAACTCATGCTTCCTTTGCAGAATGGAAATATGCCAGCTTTTAAAAAAACAAAAACCTGTAGTGTAGTTCCCAACCCAACTGCTACGATTGTAAGTTTTTTGTTTGAAGAGTAAATTATTACAATACTTTATTGTTGTTTTTATCTACGCCCTAAAATGATATAAATGTCACACACATTTGAGCTAAATAAAGAAATCCTCCCCTTCTTGCAGAATGTGAAGCCTCCTTGCGTTTTAAAGGAGTAGTGACAACACCTACGATCTTCGGCTCGCAAACGCACAACATTGACCCATGGTCAGAAGAGCTCAGCTCATAGCTCCATCCAGCCATCCATTTTCTACCGCTTGTACCTTTCAGGGTTGCGGGGGGTGTACTACTTAAAAAGTTTATTTTCTGTGCTGTAAATACTCATCTTGACTAACTGGGTTAATACAAGTGCCACTGACTGTTTACAGAACAGTTGTCATTCACTTCAATTTTACTGAATATTGCTCAAAAATGAATATCTTTATATGTACATTTTCACAGAAAAAATATATTGAGATGTATATCAAATATCGAGTTTAAGCAAAAATATATCGAAATATATAGTTTTTTGTCCTTATCGCCCAGCCCTTGTTGAAATAATTTCCAAATGAAATTGATGGTTATTGACCAGATTCTGTCTTTGCCCACAAAACAGCGGCAATATCACTCCAGTCTGTGGAGGACTGAATTTAGGCAAAATCCCACCTCGGGCCAATCTTCTTGTTAAACTTGTGATGTCTCGCGGGCCGCACTGAAGACTCCTGTGGGCCGCATTTGGCTCGCGGGTCGTAGTTTGGATACCCCTGGTCTATGTAGTTTTGGTAATGGCACCTTTCTCACTGACACTCATCGAGGGTGGACGCTCCCCTTTCCTCTCCCTTATCTCTCCTGCTTGCTTCTTTGTCTTTTCTTGTTTTGCCTTTTTTTTGCACCGCTCTCCAAATTTAAACATTGGAACTATTTAACTGACCTCAACGAAATTGACAAGATCTTGGGTTTGGGGGAACCTGCTTGTCGTGACGGAGCGGTTGTTGCTGGACACACGACGGATTCTTGGAAGAAGAAGGAGTGCCACGTGCCCGGCGACCCTTTCAGTCGAGGATGTGAAAATATCCACCTATTCGGAATTATGACAACAGGACATCTGCTGATTGGAGTAAGCGTTGCTCTGGTTTGTCGACAAATTGGAAGTTGCTGACAGTCTTCAAAGTACTCCAAGGCTGCCACAAATGATTGGAGGATGTGGGAAGAACTGTGGACACTTTGTGATTTGGATAATATCGAACTGTCTGGCCCGCAGGATGAATTTTCAGGACCAGTCACAGACAATTTTAGAGTGAAAAGCAAATTTATTTTCATTCGCATACATAACATTCTAACTTGGCGTGGAGGGGGGCCTGGTCGGCGCGCCTCCTGCAGGAATGTGTATGGACCGGCCTCGAAGCACAGCTGGCAGGTGATTGGATTACCCAGCTGGGACTGATCATCCAATCACCTGCCATACTTATCAGCAGCAGCCGGGCCGACACACAGGTGAAGGTTGGAGTTGCTGATGGGCAGACACACGCGCACGAGAGTCGGAGAAGAAGACCAGAGAGACTGAAAAGTCACGGAGCAGGAACTGAAAAGTTGTGCGCATGTGAGCTGCCAATAAAGGACATTGTTGATAACACCACACATCCGGACTAGCGTGAAGCTTTGTCAGCGTCAGGAGGACCCACTAGGGAGAGAGACTTCCACACTTGGATTATTTCCCTGGCTTCGAGACTCTCCTGAAGGACAGTGCGGCGAAGACACAACAAACTCCCTTCTTGTCTCTCATGGACACACACCTGTTGTTGTTGACTTTGGGCTGACTAGCGACTGCACGACACCAAGGCCGCGGAACAGAGACACGCGGCAGGCTTACACTCACATGCATCCACAAAAAATATACGCCACACACACATACCCCACCCCCCATCCAATGCCCTTGAAGCGAATCCCTTAGGGGTGATGGACGGATGGGCAGCGCCTGAAGAGCTGCAGCCTTCCACCGTGGCCCCCACTGCCTCCCCTCTGTTGCCAGATATCTCGAGATGTATGTTGTAATGTGTATATGTGCTTTGCTATGGAGGTTTGTTCCCACTCCAGACCTTGCCCCCTTAGGAGCCCAGTCTAGATTGTATTTTTTTACTGATCCTTCCAGAGCGTTGACCTTTTTCCCATCTTTTACGAGGCGCCTTGTAGCGACCCATCAGCGTTGCTCTTCTGTAACCCTGTACACTGTTTGTTTATCTAATCTTGAATGGGTTTGTGCTGAAAACAAAGTTTTTTTGTACTTGTGCAATGACAATAAAGACCTATCTAAAGGGTATAATTTATGGAATAAAAATAGAATTTTCGTTTTAAACAGTCTTTTTTTAATGTACTTTATTTTGTGCCAGAGGGAGCTCCACGAACCACGTTAAACCCAGATTCCGAACTAACAAAGGTCTTAACTCATTCTCTTTCTATGCCACATCAATATGGAATGCACTCCCAACAGGTGTAAAATAAAGGGCATCTCTATCCTCCTTCAAAACGCACTAAAAGAACACCTCCAGGCAACTACAACCCTAAACTAACACCCTCCCTTCCACATAATACCTCTTCGGATTGTAAATAATCAAATGTAAACAATCAAACAATCAAATGTAGACACTTTTTCTTATACTTTCTGATCTCTCTTTCTATGTCCACTACTTGCTGTACATATCCTACCAAGTCAGTCCTACACTGTTTCAATATCCATTTCTCTGATGATGCAATTGTTGATGCTGATTGTTGATGACTGAAGTGTTGATGCCAACCAAACCTACCTCCCCCCACCCTATATATCCCACACCCCGGATTGTAAATAATGTAAATAATTCAATGTATATACTCTGATGATTATCTTGTGTGATGACTGTATTATGATGTTAGTATATATTTGATAGTATACATCTGTATCATGAATCATGACCCCGACTTAAACAAGTTGAAACACTTATTCAGGTGTTACCATTTAGTGGTCAATTGTACGGAATATGTACTTCACTGTGCAATCTACTAATAGAAGTTTCAATCAATCAATCAATCAATTATAAGTTTTTTGTCGGAAGAGTAAATACTTTATTGTTATTTTTATCTACGCCCTAAAACGATATAAATGTCACACACATTTGAGCTAATTAAAGAAATCCTCCCCTTCTTGGAGAATATGAAGCCTCCCTGAGTTTTAAAGGAGTGGTGAGCACCACACGCAACACCAACGATCTTCGGCTCGTAAACGCACAACATTGACGCATGGTCAGAAGAGCTCAGCTCACAGCCAATGAACGCGATGCAGTAGCTTGCGTCGGCCGCAACGATTCACACGACGACGGTGGAGGAAAACACGACGACTGTAAAGCGATTAATGGATTTATCACCACTTCGGCTGATGAATTTGTGGTCTCTGTGTTCAATGGATGTGTGTTGAAGATGGATTATATGTTTCACGCCTCACCAAGAAGCCTTTTAACGCCCAGTCAGCAGCCATCGCTCGGTCATTGACGCTGGAGGTTAGTGGGCTCGCCATTACTATCGCTAGCTTAGCAAAGCTAGCAAGACTAGCTGCCGGCTAAAGACTGTCACTGGCCAATACAATTTTGATGATAGACTATGCCTTTTAAAGATAGTTGAAAATGCCGAAAACAGTTAAAATTGTATTCGACGTTGTACAAATATCAGGTGGCCGCCGGGTAAAAATAACCAAAATGTTTAAAAATAATTCCCTGGCAACTTCACCGTTGAGTGCAAGTTATTTGCGTAACAAGACTCGATAGCCTGCTATATTGTACGTTTACACTATTTATTTACTGTAACGTTAAAAACTTTTACTGTCAATTCCATACTGACTGGCAACGTGGCTTGCTATTTGTACTGTTATGCCAATCACGCTTATCACTAGGTAATGTTAAGTCAATTTGCCATAACAATCAGCAGTAAATGTGAAATACAGTCAGTGGTTTTACGTTAAAGCAGTTGTAATAAGAGACCTCTCATGCTCCTGACCCCGTACAGTGACCATCAACCACCCCTGCAATGGCAGTCTTCAGCCACCAGGTGCTCTTTGCGGTGACAAGATCCAGGTAAGTTTGTACCCTTTTGCACCACAAGTCAACGCGGAACGCGTCCCAACTAGGGCTGCAATTAACGATTAATTTGATAATCGATTAATCTGTTCGATTAATCGATTAATAATCGGATAAAAGAGACAAACTACATTTCTATCCTTTCCAGTATTTTATTGGGGAAAAAAACAGCATACTGGCACCATACTTAGTTTTGATTATTGTTTCTCAGCTGTTTGTACATGTTGCAGTTTATAAATAAAGGTTTATAAAAATGTAAAAAATAAATAAAATAATTGCCTCTGCGCATGGGCATAGCATAGATCTAACGAATCGATGACTAAATTAATCGGCAACTATTTTTATAATCAATTTTAATCGATTTAATCGATTAGTTGTTGCAGCCCTAGTTGGGACTAGGGCTGCAACTATAAAAATAGTTGCCGATTTAATTTAGTCATCGATTCGTTGGAGCTATGTTATGCGCATGCGCTGAGGCTTTTTTAAATTATTTTATTTATTTATTTTTTACTAAACCTTTATTTATAACGTTTAGATGGCGTCGTCACGTTTAGATGGCGTCGTTCCTTTGCTGGAAACATTCGAAAAATAGCGCAGGAAAACAGTATGGATAATTTAGCGGAGATATATCTTGAGGTTATTGCTTCAATGGAGAAAAGTGTACAGCCTAAGTCGTCAAAAGTGTGGGAACACTTTACTTTAAAGACTTCATAGAAGACCGTTTCCTGCAAAATGGCACGGAAGTACAACATTGCTTCAGGAGCACCTGAATAGGAAACATGTTGGAGCCATGGATGAAGGGAACTCATGGTACGTAACTTTTTAAGTCCATAGTGGCAACAGGCATTCATGAGTTCAGCTTTTTTGTGAATAACGTTAATGTTATGCCTTTGTTGCAACGCGGGGCTGATAATGTGTCTCCGGCACATTTGACTCCGTTTTGAGAGAGAAAACGCACGGTTACCAATTTCGAAATAAACGTAACGGACAGAAATATCTCAGGTTGGTTTCATAATGGGTCAATGTAGCCGGGCCCGATAAAGCTATATAAATATATTTAGATTTGAGTGACGCTTTAGTATAACTAAATGTTATGAAGATGCTGGAATATTTCATGCTATTATTCAGAGGCAGCCTAAAATGAATCCTTTATTATTCACAACAGAAACGTGTACAATATCTAATTCAGTTCTGATCTGATGAGTTACATTTCTGTGTTATTATTGGTGTATGCTGCATCCCCAATGTCCAGAACATGGTGCCAGTATGCTGTTTTTTTTTCAATAAAATACTGGAAAGGATAGAAATGTAGTTTGTCTCTTTTATCCGATTACTAGTCGATTATTTGAAGTAATAGTCGACAGACTAATCGATTATCACATTAATCCTTAGTTGCAGCCCTAGTCCCAACATTCAACAAATATCATATGTTGAAAAGTAAACTAAACCATTGTCAATGTTTGAGAGTCCTCATGCTTGTTTTTGTTTACATAGACAGTTATTTATTAAAAAATTCTAAACTTTTCACAATTGAATCAATAGACTATATTGCCAAAAGTATTTGGCCACCCATCCAAATGATGAGAATCAAGTGTCCTAATCACTTGGCCCTGCCACAGGTGTATAAAATCAAGCACTTAGGCATGGAGACTGTTTCTACAAACATTTGTGAAAGAATGGGCCGCTCTCAGGAGCTCAGTGATTTCCAGCGTGGAACTGTCATAGGATGCCACCTGTGCAACAAATCCAGTCGTGAAATTTCCTCGCTCCTAAATATTCCAAAGTCAACTGGCTTTATCATAAGAAAAATGGAAGAGTTTGGGAACAATAGCAACTCAGCCAAGAAGTGGTAGGCCATGTAAACTGACAGAGAGGGGTCAGCGGATGCTGAAGCGCATAGTGCAAAGAGGTCGCTGACTTTCTGTCAGTTGCTACACAGCTTCAAACTTCATGTGACCTTCCAATTAGCCCACGTACAGTACGCAGAGAGCTTTTTAGGCCCTTCTTTAAAAAAAACAGCTTAGTTTTTTTATATGGTAAACACAAAATATGCAACATTTTCCCCCCCAAAAATCTCAAAGTGGTCCATATAGTCCTGTAAATTCATCTGCATGTAATGTATTGTTTTTTGCTCAAGGGGAAAATAAATCACCCTCAAAACTACAGTAATGACTTCATGTTGCATCCTTGGATCCAGCGTGTCAGACAGAGCCCCGCTTTCTACTCTCAATGACTAATTTGTTTCTGATAGTCACACAACACTAAGTATGTCATTATTATGACTTAGTAAGTCAATATTTTGACTTAGTAATTTACTAAGTCAAAATAATGACTTACTAAGTCAAATAATGACAAGATAATGACTTACTAAGTCAAATTAATAAGCGTTTGAAAAAAAGAGTTAAAAGTGGGGCCACATGCTGACATATGCTCAACTCATCATGCTTAATTTATTACAGCATTCTGGAAGCCTGTAGGTGATTTTTATTATGTAAATGTTATATTTTTATCAACATGTGATAGCAGGGATCCTGCCATTCAAAACAACATTACTAATGATTAATGTAACTATAGCTGAAAAAAATAGTACAATAGCAATAGGAGAGACTATTCATCCCTGAACACCATGGAGTTCATGTAGGCTTTATGATGCAGTTACATTATTATATCAACTATCAGAGACAGCTTCAGGAAATTCTCAATTTAACATAATGTCGTTTTTTGCTGCTTCAACACAGAAAAAGGTAAAGTGAAATAACTTAGTTATTAACTGTAGGTCAATAATGCTTGTCTTTTTCTCTGACAGACAGGGCTTTGCTGTCCGTAACACGCACGCACGCTCGCACACACCGCACAGTGAGCAACGTTACGCTGAAAGCTAATTAGCCTTCACCTCAAGGACTGCGAGCGAGCTGAGCTGCCGCTTATGTTTCTAGAACGTCAACGGGCTAGTAGTGATGTTACTAGTAGTTGACTGGGAGGTGTTTATTATAATTTGGGGGGAGTCCGCTGCCTTATGCTTACCGGCTAAACACCTTTCTGCTCATCACACCGCAGGAGCACTGACTACATGCACTCTGAATACGCACTGCTGATTGGCTGTTGCATGCGCTCTGAATACGCACTGCTGATTGGCTGTTACATGCGCTCTGAATACGCACTGCTTATTGGCTGTTATTGCTCTGCATGTAACCAATCAGATGGTTCTGCTAGCCTACCTGGCTGGTCTAGGGGGCATGTGCCTGACCTAAGTTCACCGAACACCTGACATCCTTCCAGACCCTGATGCAACTAGTGTATCTCTGGGAAAATCTCAGAACAACTCAGCTGTTCTCATCGTCGGTAAACCTTTGACTCACGCTTCCAAAATGGCTGCACCTACTTTGTTTATACCGATTAACGTTAATTATGTCTTAAACAGTTGAAAATGTAAGAAAAAAAGTAATGTCGGGGTGTTTTTTTCAATTTATTCGATGAAACAATTACGTTACAATTGTCCATTATAGGGATGTCAAGGTATGAAAAGTTCTTATCATAGTTATTGTGACCAAATTATCAGGGTTATCATTATCATCACGATCATTTTAAATGTGCTAAAAAAAATTAAAAACTATTTATACTGAAAGCCTTTAACCAACTGACATTTTTTTTAAAACACAAACACATTCAAAATGTATATATGTACCTCAAGCAGAACGTTGAATGTGCATATTAAAGCAACACAAGCATTATAAACAAAGTAATATGGCAGAAACAAAATAATACTATAAATATATAAAACAACAAAATAAAAATAAAGAGTGATACCTCCCACATCTAACACACAATCTTAGTGCCTCACACAACTCAGCCAGTGTTCAATTCAATGAAATGACAAAACATTTTAACTATTGATGTTATTGGAACACTAACAAAGTTGGCAGTTAAATTAAAGGACGAGGGAGCATCCCGGTCAACAAACTACAGACTTTGTTGAAAAGTTCACTACTTTATACAATTACATATTATCTGACCAGTTTTTCTTGTCGTCTACAGAGGATCATATTTGTTATCCAAGCGGCACAGCTGCAACTCTGTGTCTTCTAGAGCCTACCTCCACATAGAACCACCACGCAACATCTCTGCGTCAACAAACCCACTCAGGCACTCCCACTATGGACAGCTCCACAGTTATCGAGGCCACAACCTTGGCCCTGTCCCCCTCACCCGCTCTCTGCACAGTTCATGCATTTGGCTCCAAGACGTAAAACACGACGAGAGTAAAACGCCGTCCCCTGCCCATAATGTAGCATCAATTGAGAACAAGGACAATGCGTCTGCTGTAGCCCAACCAACAACGCCGCAGACATCCACCGATGCTGCAGCCCAGGAGAGGGCTGTGGTGAAGAAGGCTCTGCATCTGAGGATTGTTGATGAGTTAAAGCATTACTATAATGGCTTCCGGTTGCTTGGCATTGACACCAAGGTTGCAGGCAGGATGGTGTGGAGGCTGCTGCATGGACAGATCCTCACACGCAGAGAAAGGAGACGGGTAAGATGTCTTGCACTTACAAGTCTTTGATGCATTAAGCAGTCAGTAGTCAATTTTATATCAGTGTTTATAGCCAACATTAAAAGACTTGTCTGTTCACAGGATTTTCAAATATCTTTTACTGCTCTGTTGTCTTGTCATGAGATGCCCTCTGTGTTGTTTTCATTGTCTGAAAGGCTGCTCCAGAAGCAGTTGCCCCCTGTGTCCCTCCTGTCAGTATTCCTTTGGATGCATTACTGAAAGGCAAAAACTAAAAAGTTTTACACATTTACTGTACATGTCAATAAGGAAATTGCATGGTGTTTTCCAAAGGGATGTGAGGAAGTCTTCCTATTGCTCTGTCCTAATGGTAACAGTAACGTGTAATTGTGAATCACTTTCAGTTGTGTTGTCCTTCAATTATTCTTGCGTATTACATAGTTTAGTGCCTTTTAAGAGATTACAACTTCTATTGTTTGCACAAAAAATGAAACACAGGCACAGCATATACAGATTTTCCTCAAAACAGTTTCAACTAGTCAATAATGCAATGCAGTGTGTTGTGCATGAAAAGGTTCATCCAAGGAGACTTATTCATGGAGCCAGGAGAAGACTGTAAGACTATGCAGCACATGTATGCGTTCTTGTGAACTCATGCTGCGTAGATATCCTGTTTATTTTTAGACTGTTGAACTTACCAACTTGTTCATAACGTCACACCTCATGTGAGCAGGGTAAAAAAGTGGTGTTTGTTTTTATGTTTACAGCTGATGAGGACCTGCGCCGACCTCTTCCGTCTGGTGCCCTTCGTGGTGTTCATTATTGTGCCCTTCATGGAGTTCCTCCTTCCAGTCTTTCTCAAGCTCTTCCCAGAGATGCTTCCCTCCACCTTCGAGACAGAATCCAAAAAGGCATGTTGACACACACACACACACACACACACACACACACACACACACACACACACACACACACACACACACACACACACAGACAGACTTGCACATCGAGACACCGGCATGACCTCAGAGCCAGGTTCACCCTTGATTATGTAATGTCAGAATTACAGCCAGCTGACTGATCTTACCAAAGCAATGTTCTCTGGAAGTTATAGTAGATTGTGCCCCCTCAGAATTACTTAATCTTTTGGAATGTATAAGCAGCAGCGTGATGACTGATATTTAGCACAGCTCAGTGAATCTGAGATATGAACAGCCCTCCACTTGCAGGTGCCTGACCCCTGAAGGCACAGCCTGTTATAATGGCATGCGTGATGGTAGCAAAGTTTCACAAACAGAGCTGCAGTAGCTGAGGTCAACGTTTTAAAGTACCCGTGACCTTTATGATTATGGTGTAAACATGATGATACAACAGGGGTGTTCACATGCGTTTCATAATTCAATTGTATTCATCCTTTTTATGGACATTATCTGTTGCAGAGTTTTCACTCTCAAAGATAATCTAACCAGGCATGTTGTGAACAGCACTTTCTCTTAAGATAACATAAACGACAGGTGCCCAGTCTACTGTGCAGGTTGTGTGTGTAGTTGTAATGGCTAGTCCAACATTAACGACAGGTGCCCAGTCTACTGTGCAGGTTGTGTGTAGTTGGGGTAATTCCATCACACCTAGTGTGTGACTATCAGTGGTACTTAACTTTAACTTTAATGGCTAGTCCGGGGATCGGCAACCCGCGGCTTTAGCGCTGCCCTAGTGGCTCTCTGGAGCTTTTTCAAAAGTTAAGTTAAGTTAAAGTTAAAGTACCAATGATTGTCACACACACTAGGTGTGGTGAAATTTGTCCTCTGCATTTGACCCACCCCCTTGTTCACCCCCTGGGAGGTGAGGGGAGCAGTGGGCAGCGTACCTGGGAATATTTTTTGGTGATTTAACCCCCAATTCCAACTGAGTGTCAAGCAGGGAGGTAATGGGTCCCATTTTTATAGTGAATGCACAAAGGTGAGCTTTGTTGATGTCATTGACTTTTTCGAGTGCTAATCAGGCATATTTGGTAAGTGCATGACTACAAGCTAATCGATGCTAACAAGCTGTTTAGGCTAGCTGTATGTATATATTGCATCATTATGCGTCATTTGTAGGTATATTTGAGCGCATTTAATTTCCTTTACTTGTGTCCTCCGTGTATTTAATTAATATTTGCATGTCCCATGACACATTATCTATGTAATATTGACCGCATTTCTGCATTTGTTTGTCGCCTTTATACACCACAGCAAACGTTGCCCAGCATGCAAAGATTGTAATGAATCCATTAGAAGAAGACAGCCAGCTGTTTTCTTTAACTTGGACACACACATCTATACATTTGGCCTTTCTAAGCCAGTAATTTGTATGAGTTATCTCACCCTCTGAGAAGCTTCATTTTTACTAATGTTTTCCAATGTTGTAAAAATGTGTAAAATAAATATTACATTTCAATATTTCTGTCAACGAAGATTTGCGTCAGCTTGCGACACATAGAAATTGTAATAGTTGGCTAATATAGACACTTACATCATGTGTTGCCTTCATTATAACACTGTATAAGGCTTTTAATTTTTTGCGACTCCAGAGAGATTTCTTTTTGTACTTTCGGTCCAAAATGGCTCAACATTTTGCGTTGCCCACCCCTGGGCTAGTCCATTAGTGGCACCACAAGGTTAAAACATTAGCTGGTGTGGCGTTTATTAAAAAGTTCCAAGGTGCATGCTGTCAATTTGAGAGGAGGTCACTATTTGAGGAAATAAATTGTATTTGTGTCCTCCACTCTGCAGGAGGAGAAGCAGAAAAAGGGTCTGGCTGCGAAGCTGGAGCTTGCTAAGTTTCTCCAAGAGACCATTGCTGAGATGGCTCGTAGGAACAAAGCCACGGAAGATGAGACGCAGCGTTTCTCCACATACGTCCAGCAGGTATTGTACAAAGTAGAGATGTCCCAAATATGGATTTGGATTGTGGCCGATATATTCGCCCCATTTAAAGGGGAACTTTTTTGGAATTTTGCTTATCGCTCACAATCATTATGAAAGACATGACGACAGATTGTATTTTTTTTATAATGCATTCTAACTCGCAAACAAAAGTGTGCGGGGATTGAACCTGCAACCCCCAATTTGCTGGCAAGACCACTCTACCGACCGAGCTACGCCGCCCCTATTTTTGCTTTTGTTTGGTTAGTGTGCACTAGCGACTTTATTTTGTTTAAAAACATTGTATCTACGGTAGCATTCAATGTAATACATCATCTGAATTACAACAATATTAATAGTTAGATACCGGTAAGTTTTAAAAAAATGTGTTATTGTGTTTACTGTAGTTACTCTCTATAAAACATTTTCAGTGTCTGTGATCTATTGTCAAATTATCGCATCGGGACTCAAAATCTGATCGGCTCTGATGCCAAAATATCTGATCGCAATGTTGACAGGAACATCACTAATACATAATGATAATCATAATACATTATACATAATCTATTGCCTGAACTATTTTGTTTTATGTTCACTAAATCGTGTGTACTCGTTAGGTTCGAGGCACTGGAGAGCAGCCCACCACAAAGGATATAGTTCGTTTCTCCAAGCTGTTTGAGGATGAGCTGACGCTGGAGCACCTGGAGCGCCCCCAGCTGGTGGCCCTGTGCAAACTACTTGAGCTGCAGCCCATTGGCACCAACAACTTGTTGCGCTTTCAGCTGATGATGCAACTCAGGACCATCAAGTCAGATGACGAGGTGATAAGATAATGACAGGTCTTTATGTAATAGTTATTTTCCTAGACATGCCATTCTCTGATGGATGATCTAATGCTTCAGGCATATTCGCTGAAGCAGTCAATGCTGGTATTAGGCTTCAGTGTCAACTTCTCAATACTAATCACTCTTAGGGAAGCCGTCTAATACTACTTATGGCAATACAGCCTTAACATCTGTACAGTCAGTTGAAGAACTATATAATATATAATATTATACTCTAGTATTTCTGAAGGAGATAATAAAGTTTCTCACGTATTTTGTGTAGATGATTGCAGCAGAGGGTGTAGCAGCCATGAGCGTGTCAGAACTGCAGGCAGCTTGTCGCAGCCGTGGAATGAGATCTCTGGGACTCACCACGGAGCAGCTACGACTGCAACTGCAGCAGGTAAGCAAAGCCCTTCCTCAGATCGGAGTGCTTTTTTATAATGTGACTCATGTAAACATTCATTAGAAATACACACCCAAACATTGCATTGATTGTATAATGTAGACTATCAATGCTTTTGTCTCCTAAATCCAGTGGCTGGACCTGCACCTAAAAGAGAATGTTCCTCCATCACTGCTGCTGCTCTCCAGAGCAATGTACCTGACTGACCTCAAACCCAAGGCCCCAGTCATCCCACCTGTACCCAAGCTTGAGGTATGAACTTTGCAAGCTCCTTACAGTGTTAATCACTTGAATGCACTAATTACAGAAAGGGGTACAACATTTAATGTTATGTAGTTGTTATGGTACATTGGTACATTCCGTACAGCACTGGGTTTCCCTTTCACTACTTGTTTCAAGGCACATACAGACTAGTTATGGGTGTAATTCTTTCACAGAAAGCCGTGGAGGCAGATGGAAGCTTGAACAAGGCTGACATGCTGGCGGACTCTGCGTTCATCATTAAAGACAGTCCGGTTCGTACCACCCTAAAACAAAATAATAGATGCCTGGTCAAACATTACGCTACCAGCTTTGGTACCATTAAGAATCAAAAATTTGAGAAAATGTGAAAGTTTTGTCAAAACTTACTAGATTTATAGATGTGTTTGTAGTTTGCAATAGGTTATAATTTAACTGCATCACAATGTGAACTGTTTGTAATATTTGGATCATATTTGACTACATTAGATCATCCAAATTAGAAGTTACAATTGTGATATTAAACCGTATTGTCTTTCATGTAATTTTTTTCTTCTTATTCACGTATCATCATCCTTGTCTTATAGGCAGAAGCGATAAGGAACAATGCTCCTGTCATATCAGACAAACCTCTGACTGCTGCTGAAGTCCTCCAGGTGAGCCGAAAGCAATACAATAAAACGTAACAATTATAGTTGCTATAAGTTTGGATCTAAAAGTTACTATTGTGATAGATTAATTGGTAACCAGACTAGTCTTTTCTTGCTTTGGTTTTTCTCACATGACGCTCTCAGCTAGGAACACTATTAATATTTTGGGTTTAGCACCTGCTACATAATGAAAATAAAACAAGCCTAAAACAGTGAGGTTAGTGGGAGATCGTTTAAGTGCTGTTGTAATAATAACAAATGTCTACTCGCCGAAGAGTGACTTTGATCAGTTTGAGATTTCTAATATAGCAGGTATTTATAGACGTGTCGCTATCACGCATATGCAAGTTGTACCGAACTTTACCTCCGCTAAGTCTAAAGTTCAACTAATTAAAGCTGCTCTGTGGTTCCCTTAGTGACCAAAGTTGCCAATCCGTAGGTGAGAAGGCTTTATTAGCTTGTATTTTCTCTTCAGTCGTTTATTTTGGGACAATGATTGCAATAACAGACATCTAAATGTCAGTTCAACATATTTTTCATTCCATATACACTACCAGTCAAAACCTCTGAGACACCTTCTCTTTTGTAGCACTGTGTCCAAATATTTGAAATATGACAACAATATTTACCGCTTAGATTAAAATAATTTGCAATGTTATTTGAAGCCTACGGACATCATCAAATTCCTTGTAAGAAAATGCTAATTACGTTTTGTGTCAACTGTCTAAATACTGCTGAGCCACTCAAAATGGAAATGCTCTATTTAGAATACCAAATTCCTGAATGTTACCGTAATTCCCGGGCTATAGAGTGCACCTGAAAGAAAGTCGCATCCACGATTGTATTTTGTACCTAATGTATATTGTCCGTGCTGAAGGTGTACATATTGAAACATAAAATATTTACACAGGCATTTGCGTTAATTCGCAAATTTAACAAGACTGTTCCTAAAGCATAGCATAAAGTAGTCTCCTGTAGCGTTGGTTTCGTCATTTTCCTTCTGCGTGCTAAAACCGCTGAAGTCATCTTCTTCAGCGCAAGGCGGTCCAACCCTTCGGAGTCCGCTAGTAGTGGTAGATTTACGTTCTGTGCGGCGGGTTTATTTTTTTTGATGGCCGGGTCAATCATCTCCAGTCAGGGGGCTGCGTCATTTGCATTTCATTGTTTCCTCTCCATGACGATTGGGAGTCCGTAGCGGCTGACTGAATGATTGTGTGAGTGTGTTTGATTTAATGTGAACAATTTCCTTGGTCCAGCGTGACCCGTTCGGCAATTTGATTTTTCTGTTGTCATGAGGCTAAATCTATTGGTGCCATGTAAAGCTTGTGGACCTGGAAAAATCCATGAATTAGCCGTGGCATTGCATGAAGCACAGGGTTTAAAAGTAAAATGTTAAGTCTCCACTTCCATGACATGCTGATTGATGCATTTTAAATAAATTCTTAGTGTATTAGGCAAACATTATAAGAACATGTCACTCCAAAACTTCTGGGCTTTACTGTAATTCATGGTAAGGGGTACTATGATTTTCCTCTTTTCTGACTTATAAATGTCTGTACAATGTTCAGGGTTCTCTCTCGCCTCTAAAGCATCCAAGGCAGCAAGAGAGTTCACTCTGTGGATCTGTTTTAGCATCTGGTCGCGTTTATTTCGTAGTGAGCATATTTGACTATGTGGGATGGGAGATCTGGTTAACACTGTTGGTCAATTTTGAATTTTTTGTTCATATGTGACATGTATCAGATTTTTTCATGTCAATATGAACAGTGCAATTACTTTTATTTCAAATCCGACCTAGGTTGCTTTCGAATGTGGATATAAATCAGGTATGTATCCAATGTGACTGCTGTCTGAACGATCGGGTCGCGTTAATCCGACCAATACGTCATCGTCATGAATGTGTATAGAAAAAAATACTTTGATCATCAAAAACAGCGCTGCCAAAAGTGGAGGTAAACAAAACGCATGCGATTGTCTAGAGCAGGGGTCGGGAACCTTTGTGACTCAGAGAGCCATGAAAGCAAAATATTTGGAAATGTATTTCTGTGAGAGCCATATAATTTATTTTAAGACTGAATTCAATTAAATGTGAGTATAATAAGCCTCTAAATGTATTCTTTTAAATAATGTTGTTATAATACTCACCATTAATGCGACTTCTGGTGCTGCACGGATTTGCTGATGGCTTTGTAGTTGGGTTGGTACTTGGTGAGATTAAGCTTTATGCAGCCAGGGAAAAGAACGGCGCTGCATTTATGTCCTTCATTTGCGTTTCCTCCACTTGGTTTGCCATTATGATGGTACGATCATGAACAGTTCTTGCTGACAGAGGCATGTCTTGTATCCGTTTAATTATCTTGTCTTTGTTCGGAAGATCATCAAAAAGTTCATTGGCTACATCCAGCATGAACGTTTTAGCATACTCGCCATCTGTGAATGGTTTTCCGTTCCTCACTATTGCTAAAGATCCAGCAAAACTAGCAGAATTATAGTCACCTTGCCGGGTCCATACGCGGAGTTGATGCTGGCTAGCTTGCACCCTGCTCAGTAGCTCTTTGCACGCTTTCTTCCTGCTGTCTCCCGCAGGGTATTTTGATGCAAATGTAGCATGGCGTGTGTCGAAGTGCTGCTTTACATTCGACCGTTTCATCGATGCAATTTTGTCATTGCAAATTAGACACACTGCAGAAACTGCTCTCTCCACAAAGGCGAATTCTTCGGTCCATTCGTCCTGAAATGTACGATACTCCTCATTTTTTTTCTTTTTGCCATCTTCTTCGTCGAAGGGTTAGCTTTGAACTAATGACCGCGCAGACTGATTCAAAAGGGGGCTTTTACCTGTTTACCCAGCAATGCCCAACGTAGGCTATTATCATCCAATTAAAATAATGGACAATTGCTCCTGCAGCCAACTGCAGCCCTGAACAAGACATGAGCAGTGGAAAATCGATGGCTGGATTAAAACAAGTGATAATATTTTGTTTTATCTGAAAAGCCGAAATCCGCGAGCCAGATGCAATCATCAAAAGAGCCACACCTGGCTCACGAGCCATAGGTTCCCGACCCCTGGTCTAGAGAGTAGTCATTATCTCTGCAATGTGGACATACCGTACCTTTGATACATCCCAGATGTACCCGCAGACAGCAATCTAAAAAATGTGCAATTATCAAGACGACAGTGGCGAATTTAAGGGAGAGAAAGTCCCAACTGGAGAAAAGTACATTGTACAATAATCAGAATCAGAAATACTTTATTAATCACCGAGGAGAAATTAAAATTTTCAGCACAATCCCATTCAAGATCAGACAAACATTACAGGGAGACAGAACAGGATCGCTGACGGGTCTGCCAACTTCTGGCGCCCCTTACAAAAAAGGTGAGATATAGGTAAACAATGGGGGGGGGGGGGGGGGGGGTGATTTAGGGGGTGAGAAAAAATAAATCGCTCTAAGCTTGGGCCCCTGGAGAGGGGGCCCAGACTGAGGCTAAGGGAAAAAAGAACTCCTAGCCATAGCACACATCCCTCTTACATGTGTGTAAGAGGGAAATAATAATAAGCATCAGCAATTGAAAATATGGCAAAACAATGTAAAAATATACGTTAATATGATATAAAAATAAATAAATATAATATAAAATATTTGTTATTAAATGTATGTATAGATTTGTTGAGATTTTTTTAAAGAAAATCATCATCATAGCAGATTATGCAAATTCTAACTCTGAGCATCATCATTTTTCGCCAAATAAACGGTTACAAAATGAAATTTTGATAAATTAGCAGAAACCAGACAAAAATAATGTTTGAGGGACTGTTGAATGTTCCACCACTCCTGTGTCCGACTGCTCTCCCACGCGTTCTTCTGAGCAGACAACGAAGCAAAAGTCCACTAACTGCAAGCGCCAAAATGCTTGCTCTCATGCTTCTTGATCGTCTACCCGCAATAGGTCGGTTCAGAAAATGTTGACTTTGATTGCACACAATCATTGAAATTCCCACAAATGCGGTAGGACTGAGACCTACTGAAATTGGAGTTATGCTTACTTCCGTAAACACTGCAACATGTCTATGTCTAAGTTGTGAGGACCGAAAAATATATTTTGCACATTTTAAAAATATAAAAAACTCAAGCGAAAAATAAAAATGTATTTTGTGCACAACAAAAGTGTTTGCATGTTTGCTAATATCGATATACACACTCAATAATTACTGCTTTCTGCACAGTCAAACCGATGCGCTTTCTCGCGCCCCCTCTCTCTCAACCTCTGCCCTCTGCTTTTCAGCTTTTTTTCTACACTTGCTCAGATTTCTGTAGTGCGCTCAGATTTCTGTTGTGCGCTCGCACAGGTTTTGACACCGTTATGTTTGTGTCAAAAAGAGAACCAATCAGAGAACTGGAGAAATGTACTCTCTTGATTGGCTGCCTGGTCTCCAATTACATTGCTTGTTACGTTATCCTGGAAGCATTAGTTTGTGCCTGATGGCGTCAATTGTAGTGTCCCAATTCGGCTTTCCCATCCTTCCAAGGACCAAGCCAATGGGGTCGAAGAGGTGTGGGCCCTGGAGAAAGTCCTCCAGCCGCAGCAGGCAATGTTAATTAAGACGGTCTAGCATTCGCAACACTTCCTAGTTGTCCTAGTTGTGTCATGTGTTCACATCCTCCGGCCTGGGGTCAGGTCCACAAAGTGGAGATAAGAATAAAAAGGAAAGACTTAAACAAAATATTAAATTATGAAGCAAAAGTTTTGAGATGTATGTGTGTTGCTGTCAGTAGATTTATTTTCTGCTCAGACTATATTTTTTAAATTAACTTTAAATAGTACCTTTTCTCTACAATATAGCAGTTGAGGATTATTTTCTTAAATCCTGTTGGAAATGTTTGTACTTTCAACTGTACTTGTAAATATTAAGTGGAATATCATTTGAAATAACTCGATATATTCCCCTATTTTGGAATAATTGTTATGAAGGCAAGAAATTAATCACAACAGCGGTAGTTTCAGCCGTTTTCTTAATAATTTATACAGGTTGAAAAAATGCTTTCAGATGACCAGACAAACCTGCATATATGTTATTATATCCATTTCTTTTTGCTCTGTTGTCCTATAAATTGTCTTGGGGAGTCCATTTCCTCCTTGGTTGCCATAAACCGAACAGCAGAGCAAACATAAACACAAGATCACATTAACTGTGATTCAAACACATATAAAAATGTACATTTCCCAATTAAATAAAAATTTACATATCGTCTACAAATAACTGTTATTTAAAATGTACAAATAGTTCTATTATAGTCACACATTAATAATACATATAATAAGACATGATTCAAGCTATTTAGGTGTAACAAATTACAAGAAGAAGAAGAGGTAAGGCTTTTACTTCCAAACATTGAAAAAAGCTCCGGCACGAAGCAGTCTGCAATGGCCGACCGAATATGGAGTTCTTTCTCGGGGTAAAGAGAGGAGCGAAGAGCACGTAGGTTGCTCAACATTACGATAGTCGAGGTCTTGTATTTTAACACATTTATATCACTACTGTCACTGGTTTTAGATATTTTAAATGAATAAATAAAGGTATAGTCACATTTTAAAGTCGTTCTTTCCGCTCTGCATAGCGCTGCCATGTTGAAAATGTTTTTTCAGGGCGATCTAATTGGACACCATCAGTCAATCAAAGCGTACATTTGTCCAGTTCTCTAAATTGGTTCTCTTTTTGACACAAACATAACTGTGTCAAAACCTGCGTAGGTGCACAGCGGAAAACTGAGCGAGTGTAGAAAAACAAATCTGAATGCGCGAGATTAAGAGAGAGGGGGAGCGAGAAAGCGCATCGGTCTGACTGTGCAGAAAGCAGTAATTATTGAGTGTTAATACGGATATTAGCAAACATGGAAACCCTTTTACTGTGCACAAAATACATTTTTATTTGCTCAAACATTATTATTTTTCGCTTGAGTTTAATTTATTTTCAAAATATAATGTTTGTGCTTGCAAAATGTATTTATCTGTCTTAAAAATCTTGCTTTGCGACCTCATAATTAAGACACAAATAGAATTCCATACACATTAGACATTGCATTATTTGTAATATTGAACGACTACGTAAAAAGATCGGATTTTCTGTTGTCCGAGTTGCCTTCACAAGGCAAGGTAACGCCGTAGAAATTTGCAATAAAAAAAGTGATTGCAAAGCCAAATGTCCTGAGGTGGGAATATTTATGTAGGCTTTAAACAGAACGAGTAGGGTGAGCCAATCAACACGAACAATCCAGTCACGGGTGTCAATGTGAAGGGGTAAGTAGGTATGGTGTACAGAAGCCCCTAGGCTTAAAGTTTTAAAAATGTTTTTATCTGTAAGTTATAGAAATAAGAAGAAAACATCAAACATGTAAAATAGTTTGGTCCAATTGGATAGCGGCAAACTCTGCATCAAATACAACACAGATAGATTACGTGAGAGAATACGCGTAAAGATTCACTAAATCTGCATTTGGCAGTTTAGGAAAAAGTTATGTATACATTTCACTTTTGCATCTCATTGCATGTGACAGTGATGCTTACAAGGGCCCTCGGTAAAGTTAGAAACAGAGGCGTCACTCGTTTTTATTTCAGAAGGCGGGGCCTTGTAAAAAAAATCATTGTTTGTGATTGGATAAACCACTTGTCTGTTATCTTGAATGACATGCTACTTCAACCACTCACATCGAAATCAACCCTTGACGCGGATGAGAGCGACGCTGGGAAATCCAAAACAGAACAGCCGACATTGGATAACAACAGAGCGAAAAGTTCTGTTCATCTTTTAAAGGATTGATACTCCATAGATTCGACAAAACAGTTGCAATAGCAGAATCAATGTCAGCACACGACTCCTTGCTGCATGCTACCGTTGTTTGTCACATCTATGAATTCCCGCCCGGCGATCCTGATTGGTTCATTATTTTTTGCTATCTTGGAGTTTGCATTGCCCTCGATCCCAGATCCTTTGTGTGGAGCTCAGTGAACTACAAGGATCTGGCGAGAGTCAGGTTAGGCTTAAGCAGATGTACAAATAAAATAATAATAATGAATTATGATTTGTGTTACCCACAGATGATAATCATCTGTGTCAGATAATATTTACTTTGCATGACGAATACAAGGGAAACTTGACATATATATATATAAAAAAAATAAATAAATAAAGGAATGATATATGATTTATAAACATAAAACATATTAATAATACATTTTGTTAAAATAGCAACATTTGGAATTTGTGTGAATTACCTTAGGAATATCTGGGGCTTTAAAGGCCATTGATTGCATTATTTATTGGGGGGGAACTGTTTCGGTTTCAGTTTTTTTGGGTGTTTTCCTGATAACATAACAGGTGAGGCGGGGAAGGTATAATTTGCAATCAAAAGGAAACCCCTCCAACAATTTGCAGACAGACTCAGAAAGTGGGCTATAAATGTGGCTGGAGCAAAATTTACACCAATGCATATTCAATACATATTATCTTGACACAAGGACAAATGTATGTACCGTATTTTCCGCACCATAAGGCGCCCTGGGTTATAAGCCGCGCCTTCAATGAACGGCATATTTCAAAACTTTGTCCACCTATAAGCCGCCCCGTGTTGTAAGCCGCATCTAACTGCGCTAAAGGAATGTCAAAAAAACAGTCAGATAGGTCAGTCAAACTTTAATAATATATTAAAAACGAGCGTTCTAACAACTCTGTTCACTCCCAAAATGTACGCAAATGTGCAATCACAAACATACGTATATCAACATGGACAGAGCTGCGTGAAAAAAGCCACCCGGCCTCTTCGCGTAAACTTAAACTTACCTTAACCACTCGCTCATCTTTTCTTCATCCATCCCTTCGAGTTAGCTTTTATGATGACGCCGGCTGGAAAGGTCTCTTTTGGCAAGGTCTTCCTTTTGAATATCACCATGGGTGGAAGTTTCTGGCCATTAGCATGGCAAGCTAGAACCACAGTGAAGGATGACTTCTCATTCCCTGTGGTGCGAATATTCACCGTACGTGCTCCCGTTGTATCCACAGTGCGGTTCACAGGAATATCAGTTGCTGTGAAATAGTAATCCGTGTGCGGATGGAGAGATTGCGTCTTTTCATGAACCGGATCCCGGTCGCTTAGTAGGAGCCGTTTTGTGGTCTTTACAGATGTAAACACACAAAGGAAATGAAACGTACGGTGATATCCGCGCGCTTTTTCTTCTTCTACGCGGGCGGGTGGTTGCTTACAGTAGAAGAAGAAGCGCTTCCTGTTCTATGGGGGCGGGTGCTTACCTTGGCGGTTGCTTGCGTAGAAGAAGAAGCGCTTCCTGTTCTACCGGGAAAAAAGATGACGGCTGTTTACCGAAGTTGCGAGACCGAAACTTTATGAAAATGAATCTTAATATTTATCCATATATAAAGCGCACCGGGTTATAAGGCGCACTGTCAGCTTTTGAGAAAATTTGTGGTTTTTAGGTGCGCCTTATAGTGCGGAAAATACGGTACCTGCAGTAAGGCCCAGAAGTATTTGGACAGTGACTTGAGTTTTTTTCTTCTGAATAATAACAAATGGTGGTTATATTTACAGTGCCAGTGAAATGATTGGACACACTGATATGTTTAGTTTTTTTATATTCAGACAAGTTTGTCAGGTGTAACAGTAAAGGTCACCAATTCCATCCACTATACCCTACAAACATGTCTGAATATAAAATAACAAGAAGTATATTCAATAAGAAGAACAAATGAAGTTATTAAAAACACATACTGGGGCGGCATGGCGTAGTGGGTAGAGCAACCGTGCCAGAAACCTGAGGGTTGCAGGTTCGCTCCCCACCTCTTAC
The DNA here is from genome assembly GCF_033978685.3 of Nerophis lumbriciformis. NCBI lineage: Eukaryota > Metazoa > Chordata > Actinopteri > Syngnathiformes > Syngnathidae > Nerophis > Nerophis lumbriciformis. The sequence continues at coordinate 2,870,518 of NC_084580.2, forward strand.
CATCCAAAAATCGCTGCCGTTGTGTCCTTGGGCGGGACACTTCACCCTTTGCCCCCGGTGCCACTCACACCGGTGAATTGAATGATGAATGATAGGTGGTGGTCGGAGGGGCTGTTGGCGCAAATTGCAGCCACGCTTCCGTCAGTCTACCCCAGGGCAGCTGTGGCTATGAAAGTAGCTTACCACCACCAGGTGTGAATGTTTGATGGGTTCTACATGTAAAGCGACTTTGGGTACTTAGAAAAGCGCTATATAAATCCCAGTTATTATTATTATTATTTTACTGCTACTAATTTTAATCGTTGGCTGGTACTGTAGAAAGATACACACACACATCCTCTTACACACGAGAAAACAATGTGTGCCATTTGACAGAAGAAAAACCTTTATTCTTCCTGTTTGTATAGACCGTATCATTTCATTGTACACATCAGCTTCTGCTGATTTCTTAACTATTTCTAATTATTTAATTTTGGTGTTAACTCTTTACAGATGGGCTATCAATGAAAAGTTCAGGTTGAATTCTAAGATAACATAAGGAGACTCACAATACTGTTGCTAAGTTTTTTTTGTTTATATGGCAGGCTAAAGCGGCCACTGAGCTGTCCCAGAAGAGCAAGATGAGCGCCAACGGTGTCTGAAGAGTGTGAGTGTCTGGACTGCAAAGGAGGGATGAATTAAAGCATGCGTCAACAGAACGTAGGGAGATGACAATGATACTTCTGTCAATTGACATCTATCAAATGTTTACATCTCTCTAACTCCGACTTGATGTAGAGTGTAAGTAGTTGCAGTGTCTTTTTGCCATTGATGTTGATGACTAGATGATACAAGATGAACATTGGCCACTCCATAATACTCTGTATTCTTCCTCTATTATTTAAGCAAATCAGCTTGAGTCATTGAATTGGTCCCATGGTCCTTTTTTGTTCCAGACCCTCTCCACCTCCAACTTCTGTAAATTTGTAAATGTTGTGTATATTGTGGTTTATGTCCAACACAGCAGCAGCAGCTTTGTACAGTTTGCTGTGCAAACTCATGACATTATTAAGCTTCCTGTGTCAGCATTTCTGGTGCACCTAGTAACCGTAACAAAATAATGGTTATCCACTATTCCGATATACTTTTGATTCACTTTTATTTTTATTTTTTCTCAGCGAACTCGAACCATCTCCAAACTTGCAGTTTCCACTACTATTCAATCTGATGTAATTGACTGGAACAAAACAGTACTTGGCGAAATAAGACTGGTGTGTTTAGAGCGGGAGAAAGGAAGAGAGATAACTCCTTTCATGCAGACAAGATTGAGGCAAAGTGCAGTCTTCTTCAAACTACGCTTTGTTTTTTTAATTTTTTTAAACTACATAATACAGTATGTATTGTGTTTTTAACAGTGTGATGCTTGGATTTCATTAAGCTGAAGAGAACATACTTGATATCATCCATAAATAAATTCTATTTATAAGAGAATCTTAAAAGCTATAATCTAATAATTTAAGACATTATTTTTTAATGGGAGTTAAAAAGATGTAAAAGTGTGACAATATGACTGATTAACACAGTTGTTCTTCTGCATTACTCTCTTAAATATATGAAGTTTAAAACATAGTGTATGTGTTGTGCACTTTTCAAACAAACTCTTACCACATCCATTTTTAAATTAATACTGGATGAAAGCATTTGTATCTCCTGACTATTCATACCAACAGTGGAATCCATAGATAAAATATTTTTTGGGGGCAAATGAAGATTCATGTTTTTGGTTTTACAAATGTGCCTAAAGTTAAATAATGTGTTTGGTTTCTTGGTTTTCATTATTGTATCGGTAACTATATTCAAAGTGCCCATTTTCACCTTTTTCCCTCTTTGGACAAATGTCTCACATTCACTCTGATCCAATTGTATCCTTAATGAACTGTTGCGTAATATCATGTTCAAAAACACCACATGCATATTTGCTCAACTTTTATGTGTGGTTTGTTAACTTTTTGAACTACAAATGTTTTGATTCCTTGAGTTGCAGGCTAGTGATCTGTTAGGAGAGAGGAGTCATTGTGATGTGATGCTCCTGAAGTGATGATCTATAAGTTGTCCTGATTTAAATTTGATAGTACTGCGTACTGCTGGATCCAACCATACAGTTGACTAAATCTGTGTCTAGAGTACAGTTATGTTTCAGCTTTTTGGGAATGTAAATCATATTTACAACATGGCTTTTCAGTCATTTTACAAATGCATCACATTACCATGGAAAATAGAGCAGAATTATTAAAATCATAAAACCCCTTGCACACTGGTGTCCTATTTACTTACAACGTTCTGCATACCTCCTAATTGTGTGTGTGTGTATGTATGTATGTACAGTCGCGATCAAAAGTTTACATACACTTGTAAAGAACATAATGTCATGACTGTCTTGAGTTTCCAATATTTTCTACAACTCTTATTTTTTTGTGATAAAGTGATTAGAGCACATACTTGTTGGTCACAAAAAACATTCATGAAGTTTGGTTCTTTTATGAATTTATTATGGGTCTACTGAAAATGTGACCAAATCTGCTGAGTCAAAAGTATACATACAGCAATGTTAATATTTGGTTACATGTCCCTTGGCAAATTTCACTGCAATAAGGCGCTTTTGGTAGCCATCCACAAGCTTCTGGTTGAATTTTTGACCACTTTTCTTGACAAAATTAGTGCAGTTCAGCTATATTTGTTGGTTTTCTGACAGGGACTTGTTTCTTCAGCATTGTCCACACGTCAATACTTTGGCCTTGGGAAGGCCATTCTAAAACCTTAATTCTAGTCTGATTTAGCCATTCCTTTACCACTTTTGACATGTGTTTGGGGTCATTGTCCTGTTGGAACACCCAACTGCGCCCAAGACCCAACCTCCGGGCTGAGGATTGTAGGTTGTCCTGAAGAATTTGGAGGTAATCCTCCTTTTTCATTGTCCCATTTACTCTCTGTAAAGCACCAGTTCCATTGGCAGCAAAACAGGCCCAGAGCATAATACTACCACCACCACGCTTGACGGTAGGCTTGGTGTTCCTGGGATTAAAGGCCTCACCTTTTCTCCTCCTAATATATTGCTGGGTATTGTGGCCAAACAGCTTAATTATTTTTTCATTTGACCACAGAACTTTCCTCCAGAAGGTCTTGTCTTTGTCAATGTGATGCCAGGATTAATTGAGGGCATAATTTATTTAAATTAAAATATATAACATCACATTTCTATTTATCAATACCATTTTTGTGTCCAAACCGGTATATTTTAATGTGTGTTGACATAGTCACCCAAAGAAGCCGCAAGAATTACAGTTCTAGAATAAAATACAAATCGAATAGATGGAGAGACGTTCCCAGTCTCAATGCATTCATCCACGTCCCTGATTGGTAGTTAAATGAATAAGCCACGCCCATACCTCAGTGGTCATTACTCCAGATAGCGCTGGTGTAATTCAACACTTTCCAAACAAACAAACCGAGTGTCGAACCACCGGCAAGGAACCTGATTCAAACACAAGCAAAAGTACCCACTCGCGGTAAGGATAATCATCTACTTAATAAATGACTAAGAATTTTAACGAGTAGGTAAGAAATTAAATATTTACACATTCGGCGACTAAATTGCCGAGCAACATATGCCATCTTTAAAAAGATCAGAGGGCAGCCGATGAATATCTACTTTAGCTAAACGAAGCTTCGTTTTTGTTTGACGTGTATGTATGGTTCTCTTCGAAGACAGGTGTGTCTTTATCTGTGCGTGTGTGAATAAACGGTTAATAAACATTGAAGCCCTCATATCATACATGTGTATATGTATATAGCTTTCCAGCCACACCTGTTAGCAGGGCCGTATCAAGACATTTTGGTGTCAGGAAGGTTTTTACTTTGGTCGTCTCCGTCTTTCCCCTTGCGCGACGAATGACTTTAATTTTAATTATACGAATACAACGTAATTTAATGTATAACAGTTGTGGCCGTAAGATTACTGAATGAATATTTTTACAATCTTGCTGTACATAAACAATTAAGCACAGTCAAAAATGTTCTGATTGATTGATTGAAACTTTTATAAGTAGATTGTACAGTACAGTTACCATTCTTTCTATCTTTCTTTCTTTAGTTTATTTCGAACATGAACACACTTACAGTATATTATACATCACACAATTTCATACCATTTCATATTACATCATGCCCGCAAAGGAGTAGGAAGAAGCAAAGCTTATTTAATCCTACCCCTTTCCCCACTTCAGCGCGTTTACAAATGTATAGAATCATTTACTGACCTTTTTATATAATAAAATAACATATGTGAATTAGTATACACAACAGTTTTGTAATATGTAATTAATTAATTCAGTCATTATTAACATACTGAGATGAAGAATATCTTATTTTCAATAAGGTTGAAAGTCCATCCATCCATCCATCTTCTTCCGCTTATCCGAGGTCAGGTCGCGGGGGCAGCAGCCTAAGCAGGGAAGCCCAGACTTCCCTCTCCCCAGCCACTTCGTCCAGCTCTTCCTGTGGGACCCCGAGGCGTTCCCAGGCCAGCCGGGAGACATAGTCTTCCCAATGTGTCCTGGGTCTTCCCCGCGGCCTCCTACCGGTCGGACGTGCCCTAAACACCTCCCTAGGGAGGCGTTCGGGTGGCATCCTGACCAGATGCCCGAACCACCTCATTTGGCTCCTCTCGATGTGGAGGAGCAGCGGCTTTACATTGAGCTCCCCCCGGATGGCAGAGCTTCTCACCCTATCTCTAAGGGAGAGCCCCGCCACCCGGCGGAGGAAACTCATTTCGGCCGCTTGTACCCGTGATCTTGTCCTTTCGGTCATAACCCAAAGCTCATGACCATAGGTGAGGATGGGAATGTAGAGCGACCGGTAAATTGAGAGCTTTGCCTTCCGGCTCAGCTCCTTCTTCACCACAACGGATCGGTTGAAAGTATTTCTCATAATTCTTCTTCTTTGTACTTTGTAAGCACTATTATTTTGAACAACCTCATAAACTGGATCATATCAGTACAATGTTTAACTTCTTTACTTAATCCATTCCATAATTTAATTCCACATACTGATATGCTAAAGGTTGTAAGTGTTGTACGTGCATATAAATGTTTTAAATTATTTTTTCCTCTGTTATATTTCTCCTTTAGTTGAGAAGAATTGTTGTACATTCTTTGGTAGCAAGTTATAGTTTGCTTTGTACATCATTTTAGCTGTTTGCAATTTTTACCAAATCACCGAACCATTTAGTGGTCAATTGTACGAAATATGTACGATACTGTACTGTGCAATCTACTAATAAAAGTTTCAATCAATCAATCAATCAATCGAAACAGTACATATTCCGTACAATTGATGGTAACGCCCGAATAAGTTTTTCAACTTGTTTAAGTCGGGGTCCACATTAATCAATTCATGGTAGAGGGTAAAATATAAAATGACAGAGTGGGCAAAAGTTATAAAATCTTAAAATCATTGAGTGACTTTACATGAGTAAGGATTGTGTCGTGCACTTGTATAATCCTATTATTTACATTGCAAAAACCCCATCTCCAACATCTATTTCTCAGCCACAATATAGAATGGAATAGAATAGAAAGTACTTTATTGATTCCTGGGGGAAATTCAGCAATATAGCAATATTCAGCAAGACAGATGACCTTCACAACATAGCAATATAATGCTATGTTGTGAAGGTCATCTGTCTTTGTTTCCTGAATTTTCTTTTTTTTTTTTATAGTAACAATGATCCATCCATTTTCTACTGCTTGTCCCTTTTTGGGGTCGCTGGAGCCTATCTCAGCTGCATTCGGGCGGTAGGCGGGGTAAACTCTTGACAAATCGCCACCTCATCGCAGAGTAACAAAGATACTCTTTCTGAAAAGATGATGTAATCAATACCCACAGCACTAATGGATTGAAATGGTTTGAACCTCCTGTACCCCAAATGGGTGCCCATCGTCTTTTCACTCTCTACACCCAATATTTCTGATAAAGGTTTTACAATATAAGTATATAATAAGCTTTTATTTGAAATGTTTTGTGTTTGTCTGATTAAAACGGTTACTGTAATTCTCACAAAGCTGGTACATGTCTGATCAAATAAAAAAGTAATATAATTTGTTCATGTAGGTGCAAAAATATAAGTTAAGTTAAAGTACCAATGATTGTCACATGCACACACTAGGTGTGGTGAAATTTGTCCTCTGCATTTGACCCATCCCCTTGTTCACCCCCTGGGAGGTGAGGGGAGCAGTGGGCAGCAGCGGTGCCGCGCCCGGGAATCATTTTTGGTGATTTAAATATGCCACATCTTACTACTATAATTAGTAAAATTCCAACTACAAGAATGTCACTTGTGATAAATATATAATATATCATGTTTTTTCTATTTGAATCAGTGAGTAGATCGGTTATAGGGGAAATTTGTTCATAGCTTCCAGAAATAAGCCACAATTATATTATGTGACTGCATTGTCTTCTGCAACTGTATCGACAGCAGTAAAATGCAATTTTCAAATCAAATGCAGTCAAGTACTCTAATCAGTGCCATAGACAAATCTATCTCAACTGACACTTTTAAAGTAGGTTCACTTGGCACATGGTTCACCCACATCCATGTTTGAACCAGAAGGATGAGGTGGTGTTGTGCAAACAAAGGTCCAGGCTGTCACAAAGTAAAACAGATTGCACAAAGGGGAATACAACCCCTATCAATGTTGTAATTAGTACACCAATGTGCCCGAAAATAGGCTCATTAAATATTTGCCTCATGAAGAAACAGTAGTTTAGCTGATTAAATTGCAATCTCATTGTATTGCCCAACCTCTCCCTGTGTTCCCTCCCTGCCATCCCACCCTGCAGGGTCAAGATGAAGCTGACTTAATTCGCCCTTCTGTGTCTGATACTTCTTTTCTTTCATTTGTCTTTGGCTAAGAGAGGAGGGGGAGGTTTTGGTAAAAGCTTCGGCTTTAAAAAGCCCTCTACATCGAGCCAAGGCAACAGCCACACTAATACTGGCAAAAAAAACAATTGGGGCAGCAGTTCTGAGGGTTCATATACAAAACAGCCCTCACAAACCAATCAAGGAGGCTACAATCAACACCCAGGGAGACCTGGCAGTTACCCCTATCAGCCAAGTGGAGGAGGATACCATAACCAATACCCAGCACATGGCTCCCCCTATGGAGGTACTGTAGTTATGGTGGGTATGGCTATGGGGGTGGTAATACCAGATATGGCGGTTATCCTGGTGGATACATCAATCAAAACCCAAACAACCCTGTCCTGAACCCTCGATATGGCAGCAACTTTGAATACCAGGGCCAAAGTTATGGGGGAGGCTCTCCATTTTCCCGCTCCGTTCAGGCAATGAATGTGATGCTCAACGATAAATCCAGAGGTTTCGGACGCAGTGCGGTCATGGCAGCAGCAGGAGGGGCTGTGGCGGGAATGGCTTTAGGCTACGGTTTGGGAAGATTCCCTCGTCCTCATTTCCACTTTCACAACCCCCAGGAGGAGTACTACTACAACCACTATATGTACAGGAAATACAGTGTCAAGTCTACGGATGCAAATGATTACAGCAGAGACTACAGGTACAGCTCTCCCCCTGAGACTTACGATGACTTTATAGACTCCTGCATTAAGAGAATCAACATTCTGCCTCCAGCTACTAATCAAAACAACAAACCAGCAGCCACCACTGCAACTACACTTGTGACCTCCAATCCAGTTGCCAGCCCAGGTGTAACCAACAACACCAGTCCTAGTAATTCAACATTAGCACCTCTCTCTACAAATCAACCTCAAGTTGATGTGGTGCCTCCCTCTCCAAAGGCCATCAGCAGTGAAACAGATGTTGACACAGTCAGTATCGTAGAAATTGGATATCCAGCACTGATTGAGCAAGTTAAGGCCTTAACTTGGCCTTAACAGGTTAAGTACCTGATTTACTCGGACAAGTACATGACTAGACAGACTGGTGGCACATCCGGGCTGGAGATGCCCATGGGCAAGCTTTTAATTGTTCTCACAAGTGCTTTTGTGGTGCTGATTAAAGGGGAACATTATCACAATTTCAGAAGGGTTAAAACCATTAAAAATCAGTTCCCAGTGGCTTATTTTATTTTTCGAAGTTTTTTTCAAAATTTTACCCATCACGCAATATCCCTAAAAAAAGCTTCAAAGTGCCTGATTTTAACCATCGTTATATACACCCGTCCATTTTCCTGTGACGTCACACAGTGATGCCAATACAAACAACATGGCGGATAGAACAGCAAGATATAGCGACATTAGCTCGGATTCAGACTCGGATTTCAGCGGCTTAAGCGATTCAACAGATTACAAATTTATTGAAACGGATGGTTGTAGTGTGGAGGCAGGTAGCGAAAACGAAATTGAAGAAGAAACTGAAGCTATTGAGCCATATCGGTTTGAACCGTATGCAAGCGAAACCGACAAACGACACGACAGCCAGCGACACGGGAGAAAGCGAGGACGAATTCAGCGATCGCCTTCTAACCAACGATTGGTATGTGTTTGTTTGGCATTAAAGGAAACTAACAACTATGAACTAGGTTTACAGCATATGAAATACATTTGGCAACAACATGCACTTTGCACTAATTTACGTAAAACCGCGAGTAATGAGTAAAGTTTTCATCAATTAATATATTCTGTAGACATACCCTCATCCGCTCTCTTTTCCTGAAAGCTGATCTGTCCAGTTTTGGAGTTAAAGTTAAAAGTTAAAGTACCAATGATTGTCACACACACACTAGGTGTGGCGAAATTATTCTCTGCATTTGACCCATCACCCTTGATCACCCCCTGGGAGGTGAGGGGAGCAGTGGGCAGCAGCGGTGGCTGCGCCCGGGAATCATTTTGGTGATTTAACCCCCAATTCCAACCCTTGATGCTGAGTGCCAAGCAGGGAGGTAATGGGTCCCATTTTTATAGTCTTTGGTATGACTCGGCCGGGATTTGAACTCCCAACCTACCGATCTCAGGACGGACACTCTAACCACTAGGCCACTGAGTAGGTTGATGTCAGCATCTGCTTTGAGTGTCGCAGGATATCCACACATTCTTGCCATCTCTGTCGTAGCATAGCTTTTGTCGGTAAAGTGTGCGGAACAAACGACTGACCATTTCGTCGGCTTTCCCCACAGCCTCGTATTTTGAACAAATTTCATCTAATTTCTTGCCACTTTCGCATCTTTGGGCCACTGGTGCAACTTGAATCCGTCCCTGTTCGTGTTGTTACACCCTCCGACAACACACCGACGAAAGTGAGAAAATGGCGGATTGCTTCCCGATGTAAAGTCACGTTGTGACGTCATCGCTCCGAGAGCGAATAATAGAAAGGCGTTTAATTCGCCAAAATTCACCCATTTAGAGTTCGGAAATCGGTTAAAAAAATATATGGTCTTTTTTTCTGCAACATCAAGGTATATATTGACGCTTACATAGGTCTGGTGATAATGTTCCTCTTTAACAGTAGCACATGAATGCAACTTGCCTTCATGCCAAAAATGTTGGCGACAATATGCAGGGCAAGAAATACATTGTTATTGTGGTCTTTGTTAATTTTTGCTTGAGGAAACCTACTGTATGCTCAATGACAACATGGAGTTGTAACAATTATTGCATGATTCATACAAGGGAAGATCTAGTACAGTATGTCATGTTTTAGCAACCATTTTTGGTATATCTTCTCGCCTCGGAAAACTGATATAAATTGGCAAATCAGTATACAGGCCTGTACGCTTAGCTTTTTCACTTGTAGCACTAAAGTGCTACTATATGGAAAAAATATTGTAGCACAGAAAAAAATTAGTAGCAATATAGCATGTCTCAAATATCACAATTTCATTATTAACACTGAACGTACAAATGTGCACTCACACATATAAACACAATGTCATCATAAGGCCTACTGTAACACTCAAACACAAAATACAACCCTAAATTTTGCTCGCACTGTCATTAACACGAGTGTAGGGCTAGCGGTATGGATCAAAATTCATATCCCGATATAGTTTGGCCCATAAACTAACCCATACTTGGAAATATCTGACGTGACTAAATATCTCCACCATGCCTTGATATAATTTTTCAGGACTGCTAGGGATCTCAAATACACAGAAACAGGTACCAACAAGCAAGAAAAGTAGTTTTTGCATAATAGGATCCCAACTTAAGTGGTGTTTTGAGATAAGAAAAAAGAAAACGCCTTGGAAATGATATAAGAAAAGTCAAATATAATCTCCGATCTTCTTTAAAAAAACATTTAGCTATGCTCAATTCTTCAGCTAACAAAAACACAAAAGAACAAAATGTGAAATAAAGTGCCCTGGTTTAAGAGGACATGTTTAAATGTCTTCAACATGAAAATAATTGACCTTTAACAATGGTGTTTTTATATGTAAACATTATTATAGGACATATACACAAAGATTTTGCCAAAAACACCAACCTGCCAACTGCTTCATGATGCTGTGTGACAGGCTGTGTTCTGAAATGTACTCAGAAAAAGTTACTTGGTGTTTGGTTACTAAAGTTGGTTACTTACCAAAAAACAATTGAATCACTAACGGAATTACTCTTTAATAAATGTAATTAATTACTAGGGAAAGTAATTATTGCGCTACTTAAAAAAATCAAATATATGGCATAATGCAGTTGAGATAACTTTGATATGAGCAGTGTGTGTGTGTGCCTTTTAAAAAGCGGTGCCTGTTTCCTAGTGACGTGTGACGTCAGCTAGTCCACGCTCAGTAGCTTGAGCTGTTTTTGTTAACTTAGCAGGCTAGTATCGGCAGTTTGTCGGCAGCTCTTTTGAATCTTTCACTGGTTAGTGTTACCTCTACTTAACAAATAGATTGAATGTGCCTCCATGGCTGTATGTTCTTGTCAACAAACGGGGTATTGTTTAGATGGCAAGTTTGTCACTTCAATCATTTATTTGCTATTCGATATTCCCTCCATTGTAATTGTATTGCATTTTCGAAATAAACTATAACTAACTTACCCTCGTAGTCACTAGCGCGCAGTGTCGTGTTTTAAGGTGGTGGAAAAAAAACGTTGTCTTTTACTGTCCAGTTCCTCCAACTAAGACTTTGTTTATTCCGTGTTGTGAGCAACTGGAGCCCTGCTCCCCTCTGTGTATGGAGGAGGAGGCAATGACATGCACACACACAGCTCTGCAGCGCACACAGTGATTATTTCTTGCCAATCACTTTCACAATCACAGTCCATTTGGTTATGGTTTCGGTTTATTTCAAACATGCTATACAGATAGGCGAATAATTTAATCGAGTTCGATCAACTTTGGATGGATCTATCTTGGGAGCTAAATGCAGTGAAAGGGTTTTCCCCCCCCAAAACTCGTACAACCTATTTTTATTCGCAAATGCGACTAAAATGCTTGCACTGTACTGTGCTGGTATGAATGTACTATTCATTGAAAATGAGTCCGCACACGGTAATTGTCTGTAGAACACAAGTACACTGCACAGAAGTGTCAATATTTAATATGAGCACATGGTTTTCCATCACCACCTAAATCCTGTTAAGTATTTAATTAATCAGAACTGCAGAGGTTGTTACCTATTCCACTCCATAACACCACTGACCTGGTGGATGTTGAAGGATCTGGAGATATACTTGACCCCTCCATCACCTCCAACTTTCTCAGCAAGGCACCTTGGAGGTGTGTTTGCGTTTGGTATGTTAAAAAAACTACCATGCGGTATAGTTTTCCAAAAGGGGATTATGTTCTGCTTCTTAATGGAACAGTGCATATTGGGATTTATTTTTTCTTCAATGAACCGCAGCACCACAGTGACAGCAGCACTTAGTGACGTGCGGTGAGGTTCATGACTGGTGAGGCACTGACTTCATCACAGTCAGATTTACAAACATATGAACCCTAAAGAGTATCTTATTCACCATTTGATTGGCAGCAGTTAACGGGTTATGTTTAAAAGCTCATACCAGCATTCTTCCCTGCTTGGCACTCAGCATCAAGGGTTAGAATTGGGGGTTAAATCACCAACAATTATTCCCGGGCGCGGCGCCGCTGCTGCCCACTGCTGCCCACTGCTGCCCACTGCTCCCCTCACATCCCAGGGGGTGATCAAGGGGATGGGTCAAATGCAGAGGACATATTTCACCACACCTAGTGTGTGTGACAATCATTGGTACTTTAACTCATTGGCGTTGTTAGGCCTATTTTAGGGGGGCTCAAGCCACCCTAAAATATTCTTAAGCCCCCCTAAATAATTTGGTGTTTTTTTTGTTTTTTTTACAAATAAATGCCGACATATTCATTATAAAGTGGCCCAAATATGAGTTTAAATAAATAATCATATAACCTGTTATTATTCCCCCCACTTCGTAGCGTAAGGTAGAGAGCCCCTTTCGTGCATCGGTATCCAATCCATTCCACTTGTTCATATAGAAAATGCCCACATCACTCAAATTCCAGCCCGCATTTTCTCTGCGACCTTGCTTGCGGTCCTGCAGGTGTACGAAGCACATTATCTTCCTTTACAATGAGTGAAGCTGCACAAAACCTTGTGTGTGCAATTGTAAATCATTTATTTTTTAAGTTTTGTGTTTCTTGTAGAATCTATATAAAGTAATATACATAAGCCTATTGTTAAAATAATGAAAAAAACATCATTAAATATATTTGTTTTATTGTATTGTTACATTAATAGCTGTTTTATTATTATAGGATGGCTTGTTAAACATTTAATAGGATTTTCAGAGGGAGGAAAAACCAAGACATTTAATATAAAATGTAAAATGAATAAATACATAAAAAGAAAAAGAAAATATATGGTTAAAAGCCATCGTCCCGGGGAGCATTTCATTTCGTCCCGTGCATTTAAAAAAAAAATAATAATAATAACAATGAATAATTTCTAAGTCTTTGTTAGCCGTTTGTGAAGTTTTGTGCTCGTGCGTAACATTCGCTCGCATCCTGTGCATCTCCTGGGGGCAAAGCCCCCCCTGTCCTTAAAAGCTAGTGACGCCCCTGCTTTAACTTAACTTTAACTTTACACATACAAACTGTAGCACACAAAAAAGCACATTCAATAAAAAAAACGTAATTATGGTCTTACCTTTACTTATAAGTGCGGGTATAGTGGTGTTCGGTGTGCAAGTGTACCTAATGTAGTGTCCTTGCAGTCGTTCACGGCTCCTCCGGCGCGAGCAATGTTGTTTTTGCACTTTTTGGCTTCTTGTTAAGTGACTTTTTTTGGGTGGATTCGGTCTTGCACGTGGAGGGTTTGGGTGTGGGCTTTGGTTGGTGTGGCGTTCCCGTCGGTGGGTGCAGTCTGCGGCAAACGTGTCTTAAGCACCAGGAGGCGTGGTTACGCGTGCCTCAGCCAGTGCGTCTTCGCAGCAGTTTTATGATCGCTCAGCACAAGAAATACTTTACACACATACAGTTGTTGACAAAATACACTGTACATTATATACCTCAGCTAACTAAACTATGGAAATGTATAATATAATTCATATAGCAATACAGTCTCACTGCACAGCAAACCAGCAGTTAGCCGAGTCCGTCCATGTTGAGGCACTGAGTGAAGCGCGCCTCGACTGGCTGCTGTTCACCGCACTGTCTCTTCTCAGTATTTGAACGGCAAATGTGAAAATTCAGCGATTTTGAATAAAAATAATCTAAAACTGGTGAAGTTAAATGGAAAATAACTTTATAGTATAATCACTGGATACATATAACAATTTAATATATTTTTTTTCTTTTTACATTTTTTATTTATGACCGCACGTCACTGGCAGCACTCATGCAGCCCCCTTACCATGACGCTACCACCACTACACTGGACTGTAGGCAAGATACAATTATCTTGGTACTCGCTTGATATTGAGACAATAATGGCTGTACAAGTTATTTTCATAAGGTTGGTACCGGTACTGTAAATGTATAATGTAATACAAGCTGTACACTAGTATTCTAAAGTGTATAAATAAATATCTACGTTTAATATCCATAGTCTTTTCCCTTGAGAAGTTTTACTTTCAGAATATGGTTGTTGATATGTGTACAGGATATATATAATACTTGTCTTCCTCTTTAATTTAATCGAATAAGGTTTCCTTAACACTCATCATTAAGGTCTATGGTATATGGGACATGTTAGATGTTTAGAGGAAGCAACATGTTCCTGTGTGTTTGCATTCATGCTAGGAGTCAGCTGGGTTTAACCACTGGGAGCTGAATGAACAATAGACAGGCTTTGTTATATGTTTTGATGTGGCTAAAGTACAGTATTTATACAAGTATTTATTTGAGCAGTAGGGTTTGCAATGACAGACTGGCAGAAGATGCGCTGTCACTCTTTTTTTTAATCAACAATGATACAGCAATTGCTATCGATCATAACAATCATTATGTATTTGAAGTCAAAACTTGTAAAGACAGGCTTCTCAATTCAAACCAATGTGTAAGAAAACCAAAGCTTTTTATAATATAGCTTCAAATGTAACAATCGTTGCTTGGCTCTAACAAGATGCCTCAGTTTGAGATGCCTGGTTTCGGCATATATCTGTCCGTTTATTTTATGCAATAAATGAACTCTGATAGGATTATGACATTGATGTTTTATTCAAACCATATTAATCAAGCATCTTTTCCTTTCAAACTGGAATATAGTGTTGCAAATACATTTTAACCAACATATAACTGTGCTTCCATTGTTAAACAAGCCGTTTTTCCATTAATTAGTAAGAGTCTGCATATCAATACATAGGAAAGACGGCTTTAACTAAATGTTAATGTGTACAGTTGTTTATGTAATGTTTTCCAATGTGTGTTTTTATATACTCGCCTCAGCTTCCTCAGTGGTGTCCGTTCAAGTGCTCTTACATTAAATGCCCTGACATTTCTTCCAATGTGTGTATATACTTTGGTACATTTTTGCCATCAATTATCTAAATGTGAAAACGCCATTTTAAGATGGAAGTTTCAGCTTCTTGAGTCTTTATCATGTAAATTGAATTCAATATTTAAATAGAAAACGCAAACCTCTACTAAGGTAGAATGATTGTGGGCTGCCTATTGATGCAAATGATTTGTTTACCTGTTCAATCACGTAACAACTTCAGATTATTTATAGTAGTCTTATTTATATTGCTCAATGTGGCCGTTATTATTAACTGGTGGAGGCAATGATCACATTAATCTACAATACTTTCCTGTTTGGTTTTTCTTTTCTGAACCGAGTGATTAACGATAACAGGATACTTTCAAGGTCCAATTATTGTAACAATGATGTAATTTACGTAAGGTAAAAAAAAAAAGTATCAATATGCAGATTGTGTTATCCAGTTTTCTACTTTGAATGAACGTCTATGTATTTTAGTCCAACTGGCACATATAAGGAAATAAGATTCTAGAATGAGTGGACCTGAAATTATCTTATATGCAAAGCATGTGTTTGCCATCCCACTGATACAAAGATACTGTTGGGCTACAAAGCAACACAAATATGATGATTTTAAGAAATAAAAGCACAAGACATTTGCAGCCTGTCGTCACATGTATACTCACTTTGGAACACCTGCACAAGTTCTTCTTTTACAAACCCCAAAACCAGTGAAGTAGGCACGTTGACTAAATCGTAAATTAAAACAAAATACAATGATTTACAAATCCTTTTCAACCTATATTCAATTGAATAGATTGCAAAGACAAGATACTTAACAATCGAACTGGAAAACTGTTATTTTTTGCAAATATTAGTTCATTTGGAATTTGATGCCTGCAACATGTTTCAAGAAAGCTGGCACAAGTTGCAAAAAAGACTGAGAAAGTTGAGAATTTAAGGATTTCACCATCTATGGTCCGTAATATCATCAAAAGGTTCAGAGAATCTGGAAAAATCACGGCAAGGCCCAAAACCAACATTGAATGTCTGTGACCTTCGATCCCTCAGGCGGTACTGCATCAAAAACTGACATCAATGTGTAAAGGATATCACCAAATGGGCTCTGGAACACTTCACAAAACCACTGTCAGTAACTACAGTTCGTCGCTACATCTGTAAGTGCAAGTTAAAACTCTACAATGCAAAGCAAAACCCATTTATCAACAACACCCAGAAACGCCGCCAGCTTCGCTGGGCCCGAGCTCATCTAAGATGGACTGATGCAAAGTGCAAAAATGTTCCGTGGTCTGACGAGTCCACATTTCAAATTGTTTTTGGAAACTGTGAACATTGTGTTCTCCGGACCAAAGAGGAAAAGAACCATCCAGATTGTTATAGGCGCAAAGTTCAAAAGTCGGCATCTGTGATGGTATGTGGGTGTACTAGTGCCCAAGGCATGGGTAACTTACACATCTGTGAAGGCACCAGTACTGCTGAAAAGCACATACAGGTTTTGGAGCAACTTACAGTATGTTGCCATCCAAGCAACGTTATCATGGACACCCCTGCTTATTTCAGCAAGACATTGCCAAGCCAAGTGTTACAACAGCGTGGCTTTATAGTAAAAGAGGGCTGGTACTAAACTGGCCTGCCTGTAGTCCAGACCTGTCTCCCATTGAAAATGTGGGGTGCAATATGAAGCCTAAAATACCACAACGGAGACCCCGGACGGTTTAACAACTTAAGCTGTACATCAAGCAAGAATGGGAAAGAATTCCACCTGTAAAGCTTAAAAAATTGGTCTCCTCAGTTCCCAAACGTTGACTGAGTGTTGTTAAAAGGAAAGGCCATGTAACACAGTGGTAAAATGCCCCTGTGCAAACTTTTTTGCAATGTGTTGCTGCTGTTAAATTCTAAGTTAATGATTATTTGCAAAAAAATAAATAATTTCTCATTTCGAACATTAAATATCTTGTCTTTGCAGTCAATTGAATATACGTTTAAAATGATTTGCAAATAATTGTATTCTCTTTTTATTCACAAATTACACAACGTGCCAACTTCACTGGTTTTGGTTTTTGTACAACATTTATGCTATTTTGATTGACACTGCATTTTTATTATTTTGCAGTGGTGTAGAAGTCAACTGCACTAGATAGCTATTACGGTAGGATATCCAAAAATAAGCAGCATTTTTGTATGTACAACTGTTGGTTGAGATCATATGCATTTGATATGCTTTGGTGTAAATTTTGGTCCACAGTCACATTTTTAAACCCCTTTTTAAGTATGGCTGCAAAACGGTTTGTTGGGGAGGCTGTCCTTTTTAGATGGAAATTAACTCATTTACGACCCGCCCCTGTACACTGTAGAAATACATGTCTTGAAGACAAACATCTTTGCTATTTTTTTTCAGACTGGGTCGAAAATAAACTTCATAGCATATCTCATTGCATGTGGCACATTGCTGTTATTGTGCACATAGTTGACAATACAGTAAAACGTGATAATCCAGACACAGCTTGATTGAAGACTATATCTCCCTGTATGTACACGTACGTTGCACGCAACAGGACAGTGATTTCTCGGGACCTCTTCGCAGGTTGTGTTGAAATGTCGGTGTCGAGAGATTTTTATTATTTGTGTCTATACCCAAGTAGTCATGTTAGAACAATTTGCAAGCCTGCAGTTAGGTGGCAGCGGTGCTCAATCTAATCATATATCATATTGCCTGCTACCGTTTCGACGTTAAAGGTTTAAAATATAATTTGAAAACGATTGAATAGATAAACGGGGCGTATTATTTACAGATCCGCTATAGTGTGCAGCTGATTCATCTGTCACTGTCATGATCGGCTTCCGCCGGAGTAGGACCCTTATGCAGAGAAGAAATAATAAAAATAATAACAAAAAGCGCCCTTAAAAAGGAGTGAGGAAAAACGACAAAAGGTTTGGAGAAACAAAAAAAAGCACACAAAAGCTGTGAAGAACACAAAGTTAACACTACAGAGCCACAGGAACGAGAAGCATGAGTGGAGCCAGAGCATTTTTTTTTTGGATTGAATTGATTGAAACTTTTATTAGTAGATTGCACAGTTCAGTACATATTCCGTACAATTGACCACTAAATGGTAACAAGTTTTTCAACTTGTTTAAGTCGGGGTCCACGTAAATCAATTCAGTAGAGCTGAACACGACTGGAAGGGTAAGCCATTAGGAATCTACTGGCACCGAGAGAATATACTGGAGGAAATAGGTACCAGGTGTACGCGAAGGTGGCTTCGCCCCATAGCTCAAAACCTCCCCTCTATAAGGGGACCCCTGGCGGCCTACATGGTTTCTCATGGAGTGAGTGGAAGTCACACAGAAGCGATGGATCGAGGATGCAGGAGCTAGAGACCAATGAGCGTTCTTCAGGACCGTACCTTTGCCAGTCAACCAGATACTGGACTCCCTTGCCCCGCCTCCTGGAGTCTGAAATGGCCCTCATAGTGTAAGCTGGGTGACCATCGATCATGCCCGGAGGAGGATGGGGCGTCGAAGGAGGGCACAGCGGACTGGTGATAACCGGCTTGAGATGTGAAACACCGGATGTTGCTTGATGGATGGACGCAGCTGCAGTTCGACAGCCGCAGGGCTGATGATCCTTGTGATCTTGAAGGCCCCCACGGACCTGGGAGAAAGCTTCCTGGAGGAGCCAGCTAATGTAAGTCCCGAGACGACAGCCATACTTCTTGTCCAGGTTGATAAGTGGGGCCTGGTATCCTGTGGCGATGCGCCAGCCTACGGTTCCGGCCGCCCAGGACAAAGCCGCTGTACCATCCCGCCACACCCGATGTGCTTGGTGAATGTGCTGTTGAACGGATGGGATCTCCGACTCTTCGGAAGGAAAAAAAGGCGGCCGGTAACCGCAGGCGACTTTAAAATGAGACATACCTGTGGCTGAGGAGGTGAGGGAATTGTAAGCATATGCCACCCAAGGGAGGTAAGAGGACCAGGACGAAGGGTTTCGGTGGTGTACACATAGGTCTGGACAATCAATTGAATTTTGAAGGTGAAACCGATGAGCGAATGAATGAAAAAAGAGCTTGTCTACTAGAAGTTTGGGATCTCAACATTGTTGCTACTTAGTATATGACACAGCGCTAGTAATCACCAAAATGTTTCCCGAGTGCGGCCACCGCTGCTGCTCACTGCTCCCGTCACCTCCCAGGAGGTGGAACAAGGGGATGGGTCAAATGCAGAGAGTAATTTCACCACACCTAGTGTGTGTGTGTGTGGCTATCAGTGGTACTTTTACTTTTTATGCCAAATCAATAATCACTACACTTAACAAAACAGTAAGGCATATGATTTCCATGTTTACGTAACCACGGACAGAGTCCCATAATTGGACAATAAAATGAAATCCGCTGTTAAATGCAGAATATCAGGGAATTTTACATAAATGTAAGTGAAATGTTATTGTGATGAGGAAAGGAAACATATTGTTGGGAAAGTAGTGTGTCCGGTAGCGTTCATTTATCCCCTAAACCAGGGGTCGGGAACCTTTTTGACTGAGAGAGCCATGAACGCCAAATATTTTAAAACGTATTTCCGTGAGAGCCATATATTTTTTAACTCTGAATACAACTAAATGCGTGCATTTTTAAATAAGACCAACATTTTTAGAGTAGACTAAGTCTCTTATTCTTTTTAATAACATTGTTATTCTGAAGCTAACCAATAATAAATAAAATACTTCTTACCATTAATACGACTTCTTGAACAGGTGCGGTAGAAAACGGATGGATGGATTAAAATGCATGACAATGTTTTACATTTTGAACGTTATTTTTAACACTGTGATTACCAGCGGAATTATTCATTACTTATCGTGTTAAGCATGGTCAGCTAAGATTTATCTGAGAGCCAGATGCAGTCATCAAAAGAGCCACATCTGGCTCGAGAGCCATAGGTTCCCTACTCCTGCCCTAAACACTCAACAGTCCGGTGCCGAACTAAACCATGTCAAGGCGGTCACTTGAAACAGCAACTAAACTATGAAGCTAAAGCTAACAAGAGCAATCTATACGCCACCTCATCGCAGGGCCAACACAGATAGACAACATTCACACTCTAGGGCCAATTTAGTGTTGCCAATCAACCTATCCCCAGGTGCATGTCTTTGGAAGTGGGAGGATGCCGCAGTACCCGGAGGGAACTCACGCAGTCATGGGGAGAACATGCAAACTCCACACAGAAAAACCCCGAGCCCGGGGATTGAACCCAAGACCCTTTTATTGTGAGGCACAAACACTAACTCCTGTTTCACTGTGCTGCCTACATATTGTGACAGCATCTTTGAATCATGTCAAGATGGAGATCAACTCACTGACACGACCACATCCTACATTACATTTTGTGAGGACTGCGTGTCAGAAGCTAAGACTGTGAAATTATTCCCAAACAACAAACCTTGGGTGTCTAAGCATTTGAAATTGTGTTTTAATGAAATAAGGCTTCCCTCTGTTTTGGTGATGTGCAATTAATGCAAGAAAAAATGAATCAGCTGAGAAGTAATAGGGCAGAGTCTAAATACATTAATGGGCAAAACAAGAAATGTGATAATCCTTTAAACATTAGTGAATGTTTTGCTGATGAGTTAAATCAATTATTTTGTAGATTTTAGAAAGTGGACGAGAAACCAGGATGTGATGAGATCTGTAAAAATCTCCCTGCAGGAGCACCGACAGCCATCACTGAGAATGCAGTGGCTGAAAGTATTTTTAAACTAAAGGCAACTGGCCCAAACCTGTCTACTTAAAGCTCCTCTGCTGAAAAGGGTATTTTCAAAGCTGTTTAATTTCTTTCTTGTTACAGGTGTGCCCAAATCTTGGAAATGTTCCCATATGAAGCTCCTACTGAAAAAGCCAAGGGCAAGCAAGCCTGAAGATTTTAGGCCTATTGCCATAACCTCCAATTTGTGTAAAACCATGAAGAGTTTTAGTTGATATTTCAACCAACAAAGTGGCCAGTGAACTGGACCCTCTACGGTTTGCCTACAACAGGGGTGTCCAAAGTGTGGCTCTTTTTGGCCCATGGCATATTGTCCCAAAAAAAATCAGACAAAATAAAAATGTAAGCATAACAAGCAAATATGGTAGCTAATTTTAATACTAATAATACGAAACAGACACATTGTTTTGTCTGTAAATTTATGTCTGTTTTAGATTCTTTCTTTCTTTTTTTTTTTTTTTTAACAAAATAAAATATCAAAACGGCCCCCGCATTCTTTGACTCGTGAGTGTGCGGCCCTTTGTGGAAATTGTTTGGACACCCCTGACCTACAAGAAGGAGAGAGCTACTGATGCTGCTGTGTTGACGTTGTTAGAGACTCTAACAAAGCCTCTGTCAGTCACTAAAGCATATGCTGGGGTTTTATTTGTAGGTTTTAGCGCAGCTTTTAAATCCATAAAATTACACATTCTTCCTAAAAGGTTGACAGTGTTGAATATTGAAAAGGGCCTGATGCTCTGGATCAGAAGCTTTCTTCCATGTCGCTCTCAAAGAGTTTGCGTGAACGACATTCTGTCAGGAGAGTTCATCACTGGCTGCCTACAAGGTTGTGTCCTCACCCCTTTGCTCTTCTCTCTTTTTACAAATTAATTTGCACTTAACGATAACAATTTTAAACTGATCAAACACGCTGCCTTTAATGGCCGTTAAAGAAATCCGATCCTTATGGTGAGGCCTCCTATCTTGCCCACACCAAGGCCCTTGAAGCATGGTGTTTGGAGATCCAGTCCAAAAAAAAATAACTTGTTGTTCACAAAAATCAAGAAGTGACAACAGAAGCAGTTTTACTTGATGACCAGCTTGTTGAAACTGCAGAGGCATTCAAATATCTTGGCACAGCCAGTCATCTTTGCTTTTCTGAAAACACTGATTTTATATTCAAGAAATGTTCACAGCGACTTAGTCTTCTCAGAAGATTAGGCGGCCTTGATGTCAGTAAAGATTTATTCTATTCTATTCTATTCGATGTCTTTGTCTACACTCTACCTCAGAGCTGGGCAAATATTTTGACTCGGGGTCCACATTGAGAGAAAAGATGTGTCTGGGCGGCCAATGTGTATGTGTGTATAAATGATATATACACATTTATCTGTAAAAATCTGCTGTACAGTATGTGTGTTTGGGTCCCTTTGTTTCCAGGAACACTAATACCAAAAGTCATGACAGGACCACCTCAAAAAAACGGAATGGAATTTTACAGTTTTTTACTGAATGGGACAAACAAAATGTATATTACAATAAAGAAAGTGGGATTTACAATATTAACTATGAACAATAAAACATTGAATATTAACAACATATGAACGTCACTCCTCTTTTACTTCTCAGACCAGCTCCAAGAAAGACACATTAACAAACTACATATATTATCACTTTTATGCAGAAATTTGTTGTAAAAATGTACTTCCGCATCTGTTCCTGACACATGCGTTTCGGGCTGGCTGCTCTGAAAACAAACCCTGCCCAGTCTGCTTTGTGTCAGCTGCGTGACCTAGATTGCCGTAATAACTCGTGTAACACTCAAAAGCGAAAATTTCAACCATTGAAATACTTTCTATAGTCAAGACTTACGGTAATTTAAAAAACAGCACTGCAAATCATAATGGCAGCTACAGTTTTGATGTTAAATGTCTAAAAAAATGATGTAGAACGTCCGGCGGGCTGGATTGAAAATCGTAATGGGCCGCATGTGGCCCGCGGGCCTTATTTTGCCCAAGTCTGCTCTACGTACACGGCTGGCCTCTGGGTTGTGGATGAGAGCAGCACAAACAGAGTCAATATCAGTTGTGTGGACATAATTGTTTACCTGTTAATGCAAAATATTAGAAACAGCTTTCAGTGTGGTACAGAGCATCACTGTAAACTATTACCACAGTAACAAAATGCTAAAATTAAAAAAATTAAATCATTATCCTTTCAATCATCTGGTACATTTTGGAGCGACTAACTGATCAATAGTTACATTTACATTTTAGAATGTAATCTTCAGCCTATGTGCTATGTGTCAAAGTCAAGGCCTGTTTGCCGAATGAATGATCTATGCCCCCCGGGATGATATTTGATTTGTATTAAAACCGGCCCGCAGGCCACAGCCGCCTGCTGCTGTTTTGCATGCACCAATACTCCGTCAGTGTTGGCGCTAGGGATTTTCAAAATGGGGTCTCAGGGACCCCATCAAGTCATAAAAATGGGGTCCCACAGTACATTTTTGGGGTCCCACTTTTTTGTAACTGTTTTAAAAACGAGTGATAAATGTATGCATTATCCTGTTATATCTCACATTCTATATTGTGTTTTGGAAAAAGGTTGTCATAAACGTTACTTCATTCATTAAAAAAAATAATACAGAAGAAAACAATTTTTTATGCATCCGTAAATTTATTCAGTTAGAAACTTTTATTCACTTTCTTTTTTTCCTTCATGGATCTAAACTATACCGCTGCCGGTATTTTTTTCGATAGTTTTTATTATAATAAGACAAAGAAAACAATCTGAAGTTGTCTTTATTTTTTTAGTTTTAATGCCATAATTTTAATAGTCCGGCCCGCACGTGCACAGATTTTCCTCCATGCGGCCCCTGAGCTAAAATGAGTTTGACACCCCTGGCCTATGTGATTTTACCAGGCAAAGTAGAAAACAAAACATTTGATATGATGCTCCTCTCACTGTCTCCCTCCACAGGCTGATGCTGAGGCAACACGTTGGCGTAGGAGTGAGCAGTAAGATGCTGTACTACTGACAGTAAGACCCTAATACATCTGTTCTAATGTTGACTTAATACTCCTATAGTCCAATGATCATGATGAAATAGCACGTTATCAGTTCATGTGTAATGTTGACTACATTGCGAGTCTACATATAAAGGGATGCCATTGGCAGTCTCTCTAAGGTGCAACATCAATGACCTCTGACCTCACAAAATTTTTATAAGACTGGATCTTATTTGTCCAGCTTCCATACTCGTTTTTAAACACTTTATAAGAAATACATTGGCGGAAAACTCCGTAGCTTGCTAGCTTGGGCACGCTAGCTTTCTGAGACTCTTATTTTGTTTGTGCGGTCAAGATGAAGCAGGGCTTTTATTGTGAAGACAGGAACTGTGCAGTCGGTCTTTAGAGTTAGCAGGTACGGCGCGAGAGTCTGTTGAAATAAAGTGTTTTTCGCCTTGCTGTCGGTCATTTTTTCTTAATAATGAGCTCGCAGCAGCCAGCTTCATCTCACATGACCCTCGGGTGCTGTGAATGTCAATCAAGTGACGAAAGTGACGCATTGGTGAAGATTGATGATCGCAAATTTTTAAGTCTATTTTTTTTTATGCCTGGCTGGCGATCGACTGACACTATCGACAGGTAGCTTGCGATCAACGTAATGGGCACCCCTGGTTAAGACAGTGATCTAAGGCAGTGATTTTCAACCAGTGTGCCGGGGCACACTTGTGTGTGTGCCGTGAGAGATTGTCAGGTGTGCCGTGGGAAATTATTTAATATCTCCTTGTAACCATTATTATAGCACAGACAGGTGTCTGTCTGTGCTATAATAAAGTGTGGCAGATAATGTAATACTCTTCCATATCAGTAGGTGGCAGCATGTAGCTACATGCTTTATAGATGTCGGGATCATGGTTTGTTGTGGAGATCATAATATGCAGATGACAGCGGGAGGCAGCATGCAGGTAAAAAGGTATCTAATGCTTAAACCAAAAGTAAACAAAAGGGGAATGCCACTAAGAAAAGGCATTTAAGCTTAGGGAAGGCTATGCAAAACGAAACTAGAACTGAACTGGCTGCAAAAGTAAATAAAAACAGAATGCTGGACGACAACAAAGACTTACAGCGTGTGGAGCTGAGACGGCGTCCACAAAGTACATCCGTACATGACAATCAACAAAGAAGGATAGCAACAACTTAAATAGTCTTGATTGCTAAAACAAAGCAGGTGCGAGGAATAGCGCTTACAGGAAAAGCCACCAAATAGGAGCGCAAGACAAAAACTAAAACACTGCACACAGCAAAACACCAAAAAACTCTAAATAAGTCACGGCGTGATGTGACAGGTCGTGACAGTACACCTACTTTGAGACAAGAGCTATAGTGATGGTTATGGTTTAAATTCATATTCAACAATTGCCAGAACGACTTTTTACTTTCAATGCTGCTGAGTTTAATTTTTTAATGTTTTCTGCTGGTGGTGTGCCTTTGGATTTTTTCAATGAAAAAAATGTGACTTGGCTCAAAAAAAGTTGAAAAACACTGGTCTAAGGAATGACATTTATGATCATGTGTACAGTGACAAAGATGGAGCATGTGAACATTTCATGGAGTCACATGATGCTGCATTATAAATGCAGAAACAAGTCTGTCAAATACTATAGTAAGATATTCAATAACTAGAGCGAGAGCAACATTATCAAAAATGGTTGTAAGAAAGCAGACTAATCTCATTTTATAACTTGATTATCAAATTTAACATTTTTAAGGCTCTGAATGTCCATATTAAAAATATGAGAAATTCACATGTGTAATTTGACTTGAGCTTTTTGATCATTTAGTGCCCCCTAGTGGCTGTGACCCTAAACAACTGCACAGTGTACAAGATTGTTACACAAGCACAGCACTATAAATAGCCTGAGGATGAGCTGAAACGTTGAGCCAGGAGAGATAAGTGTCGCACAGTCGCACTAATACAAATCTGTTTTGTACCTAACCAAAGCATTACATAAAATGAATCATAATATACTATACACATTAGAAGATGGCATCAGAGGAGTGTTGAACTA
This sequence comes from Nerophis lumbriciformis, assembly GCF_033978685.3. Lineage (NCBI taxonomy): Eukaryota > Metazoa > Chordata > Actinopteri > Syngnathiformes > Syngnathidae > Nerophis > Nerophis lumbriciformis. The sequence continues at coordinate 2,896,279 of NC_084580.2, forward strand.
GTAAAACCGTACTTGATGAACAGGAAGCAATTTGTAAATCTGAGAACATAAAAGTCATGTTTGGATTGCGTACCCTATGGGTTATTACTGGGGCCAAAATGGTTTGTAGCAGAGGTGTCAAACTCATTTTAGCTCAGGGGCCACATGGAGGAAAATCCATTGCCAAATGGGCCGGACTGGTAAAATCATGGCATGATAACCTAAAAATAAAGACAACTTTAGATTGTTTTCTTTGTTTGAAAATAGAACAAGCCTATTCTGAAAATGGACAAATTATGTTTTTTTTTTTTAACATTCACATGTTGCAGTTAATATTATTCTATCTTCCTTTGTTGCTGTTTACACTTTATGAATAAATGATGTGATAATGTATATCATCATAATAGGTGGAAGTGAGTCTGGCAGTTCTAAAATGCTCCCATTGGTTATACTTGCCAACCTTTAGACCACCGATTTCGGGAGGTGGTGGGGGGTGGGTTGGGGGGGGGGGGGCGTGGTTAAGAGGGGAGGAGTATATTTACAGCTAGAATTCACCAAGTCAAGTATTTCATTCATATATATATATATATATATATATATATATATATATATATATATATACCCACATATATATATATATATATATATATATATATATATATATATATATATATATATATATATATATATATATAATAAATACTTGACTTTCAGTGAATTCTAGCTATTTATATATTTATTTTATTATTTATATATATATATATATATATATATATATATATATATATATATATATGAGTGGTTGGGGGCGTGGTTAAGAGGGGAGGAGTATATTTACAGCTAGAATTCACCAAGTCAAGTATTTCATTCATATATATATATATATATATATATATATATATATATATATATATATATATATATATATATATATATATATATATAAAATAAATACTTGACTTTCAGTGAATTCTAGCTATTTATATATTTATGTTATTATATATATATATATATATATATATATATATATATATATATATATATATATATATATATATATATATATATATATATAAATAAATAAGAGAAATACTTGAATTTCAGTGTTCATTTATTTACACATATACACACACATAACCCTTAACTCATTGTTGAGTTAAGGGTTGAATTGTCCATCCTTGTTCTATTCTGTCACTATTTTTCTAACCATGCTAAACACCCTCTCTGATGATGCATTGCTGTGTGGCACGCACAAAAGTGCTTTCATCAAATGCACTAGAGTCTGGAATCTTCCATCTCTCCCTAGCATGGCCCAAAACCGGTCAATCCTTGCTTCCTGAGGAAGATCTTCACTACCAAGCACTTGGTACTCCACTACTTCTTCCCGGAGGCTATCCAGGTCCAATCGCAGCTGCGGCTTGGAACTTACAAGCGTATTTCTTCATCTTACTCGTCGTCGGCGTCGCCATAGCTGTATCTTCCTCGTTCTTCTGCTTCGTCTCCTTGTTGTGTGCGGAATTGTGCACTCTCTAAAAGCCGTAGATGTTATAACGTGATTGGGCAGGACTCAGGTCCGCATGGAGCTGGAGGGGGCGTGGCCTCCAGCGCCGGCTGAAAATCGGGAGATTTTCGGGAGAATTTTTGTCCCGGGAGGTTTTCGCGAGATTTCGCTAAATTTCGGGAGTCTGCCGGAAAATTCGGGAGGGTTGGCAAGTATGCCATTGGTGTAAATTTTTAATCAGAAAATTAAATTAATAAAAATATTTGTTATTAATGTAATTTACTCATTTTCCTCAACTAACAACAAAACTTGTGAATTTAGACTAATTTCATTCATAACACATGAAGTTAGAAGCAGATACAGATTTCAGCATATTTGTGCGTGCCCAGAAAATGTGTCCCCACGCAGTCATAAATCCAACACGAAATGTACAGATTATTAAACGCATTTATTGGGGCATAAATGTCACAGGTTATATTACCAACAGCATCGTTGACAATATGGCATGAAAATAACTCCACATTTTGTATACTATCACTAATAAGCAGCGTGAGCATGTCGTCACGCCTGCTCTCGTGGCTGCGGATACCAAGAATTGCTATTGCGACATCCAGTGGACACATTTAGAACAGCAATTTTTGTCACTAAAAAAAATTACTGCTCATTTTTGTACTTAGCAAACTCATTTCGCAGGCCGGATAAAACTTGTTCGCGGGCCAGATCCGGCCCATGGGCCGTACGTTTGTCACCCCTGGTTTATATGATTATTCATTATTGATAAGTCATCTCTGTAAACCAAAAGAAAAAGACTTAGTATTATTTGCAGATTACAGGACTACATGTTTTCAGGTAAAAATGCACATAAAAAGTATGTTGTTGGAGTCACAAGCAAGTCAAATCTTATTTGATTATAGTTGAAAAGACACAAGCACCGATGCTAATGAAATGAAAACAATTTTAGAGGTCATACTAGATGACAAAATGAGCTGGAAATGTCACAACATAGCGTAGGAAGAAACACTCCAATATATGCAATACATTTATTATTATTAAATGGGTTATACTTGTATAGCGCTTTTCTACCTTCAAGGTACTCAAAGCGCTTTGACACTATTTCCACATTCACCCATTCACACACACATTCACACACTGATGGCGGGAGCTGCCATGCAAGGCCCTAACCACGACCCATCAGGAGCAAGGGTGAAGTGTCTTGCTCAAGGACACAAAGGACGTGACGAGGTTGGTAGTAGGTGGGGATCGAACCAGGAACACTCAGGTTGCTGGCACGGCCACTCTCCCAACGGCGCCATGCCGTTATTGTTCTTATTGATGGTATTACAAAGTAGTAACATGAAGATTGGCTGCGAGAATCTACTGCAATAATTCTTGTTTCCTTTTGCCCCACCCGTGTCATTTTTCAATAAAATAAGATAAGTAGATCTCTGCATAACACTTTATTCTTATTAACACTAAAGAAAAATAAATATCAATCAATTTACAACAAAGAATAACTTTAATAACATTGTTTTTTAATCTAAAAGAAAATATTTTATGTGCATCAATTTGACTTTGACTTATATATATTTTAACTATACGAACTTTTTTGACCGACGTGAGTCCTTTGCGGTTTCCTGCTGACCCCACTATGGACTGGACTCTTACTATTATGTTGAATCCACTATGGACTGGACTCTTACAATATTATGTCAGACCCACTCGACATCCATTGCATTCGGTCTCCCCTAGAGGGGGGGGGGTTACCCACATCTGCGGTCCTCTCCAAGGTTTCTCATAGTCATTCACATCGACGTCCCACTGGGGTGAGTTTTTCCTTGCCCTTATGTAGGCTCAGTACCGAGGATGTCGTTGTGGCTTGTGCAGCCCTTTGAGACACTTGTGATTTAGGGCTATATATTGATTGATTGATTGATTTGATACTGACAATTATAATTAAATAAGCTCAGGAGCACAATATATATAACATCCATCCATCCATTTTCTATAACCTGCAAAAATAATAAAATGTGTGCTGATTTTTTAAAATCCTAATGGGTACCGTATTTTTCGGAGTATAAGTTGCACCGGAGTATAAATCGCACCTGCCGAAAATGCATAATAAAGAAGGAAAAAAACATATAAGTCGAACTGGAGCCCGGCCAAACTATGAAAAAAAACTGCGACTTATAGTCCGAAAAATACGGTAAGTCAGGATTAATGGCTACATTGAGCAAGTTTTGTAGTGCAACTTGTTGAAACGGGGTGTGAAGCATGTCCCCGACGATCACACGCGGCCTCAATGGGCGGTCCGCCCGCTATTTAAGAAGTACTAATACTGTAATGTCACTCTAGCAGTTCACCCTTGTGTCCACACGGGGGTGCAGTTGAGTGTAGCCTCTATAGCTCGAGCATCAAGTGGCATCTTCACATGGCTGGCAGTGCCGACCAGTGTCCGAGCAGCAGAGACAGCAGGGTGCCAATAAGGACGATGATGCTGCTGTAGATGCGTCCACTCGACGCTCCAGTGTAGTACTCCAAATCTCCAGAGCCCTCCGCCTCATACGCTGGTTTGTAGGCATGGCCAGCAGCTACTCTCGGGTAGCCGTAACCCCCTCCAAAGCCCCCATAACCTCCATAGCCTCCGTATCCTCCACCGTAGCCGTACCCGGGGCGGCTCAGGGCAGAGCCCAGCATGGTTCCTCCGATGGCCCCCACTGCCGCTGCTCCAGCTATTTTACCGGTGCTGGGTCCACTGCTCCTTGGAGGTGGGGCTCTGTAGACCGGTCTGCCGCCTCCACCTCCCCCTCTAAAGCCTCCACCACGTCTGGCCTCGGGGGTGGGTGCCATCGTGGCTAGGAGCAGCACGCCCAGGATCACTGACAACAGTTTGAACATGATCGTTGACCTGAAACGACACAATGTTTATACCATATGTACTACTGTACTGCATCACTTATATTGGGCTTAGAAGGTCGTTCAAAAATGTGATGAGGTGGCAACTTGTCCAGGGTGTACCCCGCCTTCCGCCCGGATGTAGCTGAGATAAGCTCTAGCACCCCCTGCAACCCCGAAAGGGACAAGCGGTAGGAAATGGATGGATGGTTATTCAAAAAGTATTTTGTAGCACAGTGCTGTATATCTTCTACAGCAGGGGTCACCAACGCAGTGCCCGCGGGCACCAGGTCGCCCGTAAGCACCAGATGAGTCGCCCGCTGGCCTGTTCTAAAAATAGCTCAAATATCAGCACTTACCAGTGAGCTGCCTCTATTTTTTTTAATTTTATTTATTTACTAGCAAGCTGGTCTCGCTTTGCTCGACATTTTTAATTCTAAGAGAGACAAAACTGAAATAGAATTTGAAAATCCAAGACAATATTCTAAAGACTTGGTCTTCACTTGTTTAAATAAATTCATTTATTTTTTTTACTTTGCTTCTTATAACTTTCAGAAAGACAATTTTAGAGAAAAAAATACAACCTTAAAAATGATTTTAGCATTTTTAAACACATATACCTTTTTACCTTTTAAATTCTTTCCTCTTCTTTCCTGACAATTCAAATAAATGTTCAAGTATTTTTTTTATTTATTTTTTTATTGTAAAGAATAATAAATACATTTTAATTTAATTCTTCATTTTAGCTTCTGTTTTTTCGACGAAGAATATTTGTGAAGTATTTTTTCAAACTTATTATGATTAAAATTCAAAGAACATTTTCTGGCAAATCTAGAAAATCTGTAGTATCAAATTTAAATCTTATTTCAAAGTCTTTTGAATTTCTTTTAAAAATTTTGTTCTGGAAAATCTAGAAGAAATAATGATTTGTCTTTGTTAGAAATATAGCTTGGTCCAATTTGTTATATATTCTAACAAAGTGCAGATTGGATTTTTACCTATTTAAAACATGTCATCAAAATTCTAAAATTAATCTTAATCAGGAAAAATTACTAATGATGTTCCATAAATTATTTTTTTAGTTTTTCAAAAAGATTCGAATTAGCGAGTTTTTCTCTTCTTTTTTTCGGTTGAATTTTGAATTTTAAAGAGTCAAATTTGAAGATAAACTATGTTTCAAAATGTTATTAATTTTTTTCGTGTTTTCTCCTCTTTTATAAAAATGTTAGTGGCTAGCTAGTTAAAATGGGATATTGTGATTTCACAAGACTGTCTTAGAAGTGATCATTTGAAAATGTTCAATTTGAAAAATGTGCACTTAGAGAAAATATAAAAATAAAGTGTTGCATATTGATATTTATGTTTCTATATATATTTATTGTGAGAAGTCATTAAGATGATCAGTTTTTCCACAAAGATAAATATCATTAATTATTAATAATAACATAGAGTTAAAGGTAAATTGAGCGAATTGGCTATTTCTGGCAATTTATTTAAGTGTGTATCAAACTGGTAGCCCTTTGCATTAATTAGTACCCAAGAAGTAGCTCTTGGTTTCAAAAAGGTTGGTGACCCCTGCTCTACAGTATATGTCATATTTTGTCACATTTTTCAAAGGTTTGTGATTAACAAATAGTGGCCTGCCCTTTAAATATAGGCACCATATTGATTTTCATATTTTGAGGTAACTAATTAGTTGTACTGTAAGTAAACGGTTACGTTTACTTAGGCATACAGTTTACCACAGGTGTCAAACTCAAGGCCCGGAGGCCAAATCTGGCACGCAACATTTTATCTGGCCCGCAAACACCTGGAAATGATATGTGTCAATAAAGTACTTAATATTTTATCACTAAATGTCATTGATTTTTTTCATTTTGACAGACAAAATATATGTACTGCCTGAAATTGCATATCTTTTCAACTTTAATAATGCAACAAATATTACAGTATATTATCATACTTTCCAAACATGTTTTTGTCTATATAAAAATTAAAATAATTACTTAACTTTACAGCAAACTACCCATCAAATTAATAAAAATGACAATACATTTTATGTTGTTCTTTACAGTATATTACTGTAAATTGAAAAAAACTACTACTGTTTTTTGCGTTAAAATTCTGTTGACTGAGCTGCCAATTTTTGACGGTAAAATCTATGGTTGTTGTTTTTAATGGTATGTTACTGTAAATGGAAAGACGGTACATTTGTTTTTACGGTACAAAAACTGCCAGCTAAGTTGCCAGAATAAAAAAAGAACTTGTACTGTTTTTCCATTAACAATATCATGTTGTAAAAACCAATGTAAATTTAACACAAAAATTCAGGCAACTCAGCTGCCAGCTTTTTCTGTAAAAAAAAAAAAAGACCCCCAAAAATCAGAGGTAGTTTTTCCATTTACCGTGAAATGTTAAAAAACAACAACCCCAAAAAACACTATTTTACAGTAACATTTTGTATGTAAAATCAAAAGTCTACTTAAAACAATTCATATAATTATTAATAAAATCCTGAGGCAAATTCATACATTATTCGCTGTTACAAGCAGCCCTCTGATGGCAGCCAGAACTGTGATGTGGCCCTCAAATAAAACGAGTTTGACATCCCTGCTGTATATGTTTTACACACTTCCTGCAAAGACAGGTCTTGGGTTCGATTCTTTCTGTGTGGATTGCATGTTCTCCCCGTGACTGCATGGGTTGTCTACACGTACTTCGGCTTCCTCCCACCTCCAGAGACATGCACCTGGGGATAGGCTGATTGGCAACACTAAATTGGCCCCTAGTGTGTGAATGTGAATATTGTCTCTGTGTTGGCCCTGCGATGAGGTGGCGACTTGTCCAGCCTATCACGAATGCAGCTGGGATAGGCTTCGGTCCCCTTGTGACCCGCATAGGGGCAAGCAGTAGAAAATGGAATGAATTAAAAGACTCATCTACTGAATGGCTGGTGACAGGAAGCGTGCGCTCGTGAGAAGTTGGATAGAATAACAAGTGTCATGCAGTTTTTTCTTTAAAATATATGGAACTCACTTGCTGTACGGTTGTTTATAAATGAGCCTATCAGTGCTAGTCAGGCAGTTTGCTCCTTAATGGGATTACAACACAGCTTCTTGTCAAGTTCTTTTGGAATTTAGCCTGCCTGACCAAGTTTATTTTACACCAACTATTTACCTGCTGCACCTTCACATATAAAAAGAGATTTTTGAAAGGATTTAAAAAACTGATGTTATGGTTGCTATTGAACTGCTTTTGTAATATAAATGAGCTTTTGTTATGTGTGTATTCTTGGGGCGTGGCTTACATAGTCGGACCAGGAAGAGGGCGTGTTTTAATGCTTGCGGCCTCTTTCAAACCATGGGTACACTCTAAGCGGCCTCCTATCCGCTGCAAACGTGCCCCTTAGCGTCATGACATTACCTGCATCACCATCATCATACTGGTATCAGAGCTTTTCAAAGACGTGTATTAAAAAGCATTATAAACTTTGAATAACATTTAACAACATATTTTTACAGCTATGTTGCAGCTGCGTTGTGAAATGTGTGTGTATATATATATATATATATATATATATATATATATATATATATATATATATATATATATATATATATATGTGTGTGTGTGTGTGTGTGTACATACATATATATATATAAATATATATATATATAAAACAATACATGTTATATATATATATATATATGTGTGTATATATATATATATATATATATATATATATAAATATATATAAAACAATACATATATATATGTGTGTCCAAAAAACATGCACCTGGGAATAGGTTTATTGGCAACACTAAATTGGCCCTAGTGTGTGAATGTTGTCTATCTGTATTGGCCCTGTGATGAGGTGGCGACTTATCCAGGGTGTACACCGCCTTCCGCCCGAAGCAGCTTAGATAGGCTCCAGCACCACCCGCGCCCCCGAACGGGACAAGCGGTAGAAAATGGATGGATGGGTGTGGGTGTGTGTGTGTGTGTGTGTATATATATATATATATACCGTATTTTTCGGACTATAAGTCAGTTTTTTTTCATAGTTTGGCCGGGGGTGCGACTTATACTCAGGAGCGACTTATCTGTGAAATTATTAACACATTACCGTAAAATATCAAATAATATTATTTAGCTCATTCACGTAAGAGACTAGACGTATAAGATTTTATGGGATTTAGCGATCAGGAGTGACAGATTGTTTGGTAAACGTATAGCATGTTCTATATGTTATAGTTATTTGAATGACTCTTACCATAATATGTTACGTTAACATACCAGTTGGTTATTTATGCCTCATATAACGTACACTTATTCAGCCTGTTGTTCACTATTCTTTATTTATTTTAAATTGCCTTTCAAATGTCTATTCTTGGTGTTGGGTTTTATCAAATAAATTTCCCCAAAAAATGCGACTTATACTCCAGTGCGACTTATATATGTTTTTTTCCTTCTTTATTATGCATTTTCGGCCGGTGCGACTTATACTCCGAAGCGACTTATACTCCGAAAAATACGGTATATGTGTATGTATGTGTGATATATATATATGTATGTGTGTGTGTGTGTATATATATGTATGTATGTGTGTGTGTATATATATATATATATATATATGTGTGTGTGTATATATATGTATACATATATGTGTGTGTATATATATATATATATGTATGTATATGTGTGTGTGTATATATATATATATATGTGTGTGTGTGTATATATATGTATACATATACGTGTGTATATATATATATATATGTGTGTGTGTGTATATATATGTATACATATACGTGTGTATATATATATATATATTTATATATTTTAGTGAATGCCAGCCTCCCAATAATGTCTGGTCCTCTTTGCCGGCTGTAGTTATGTCTTTCATTATCATCGTTATTGCATAGCAGCACCCACTATATGCCTAACACTCTCTGCAGTTGAGTAACATTGTTGGCAGTGACAAATGCAAACAAGATGTTCTCAAGACACGTGTTATTTTTACCATGCTGCCAAACAAATCTCCTAATCCTTTCAAAGTGATAACTTGTACATAAGCGGCACCAAGACCAGGGGTCAGATAGCTTGCATAAGTTCTGGAGTCCTGACTTGGAGACTAACACAAGTATGAGAGGATGAAATACAGACAAAGTGGATGACTAATTTGTTCAACACAAAAATTGCTTATTGCCTTGTCTACATACTATCTTTTCAGTAGTATATTCCTTTGTTGACCAAATGTATTACTACTCTCTGATCTTTATGACATCAGTTACATCATACTATATAATGCATAATTATTATGCATTAGCAGTATTGATAGTGGCATTATCATAAGAAAATAAAATCACACATTAACATTTACAAACACGTACATTTTGAAAACACATAGACCCATAGACATTTTGATTGAAAATATGTCATACACACTAATGGTTATTTATGAACCACTTGATTAGTTTGAATTACTACTACCATGAATACGTCAGAGCTGATAAGACAACAGCTTTTGCTACATTTGTCTTGTTTGGTGAGTGTGAATGATATCAAGAGTGTCTTACTTGTTTGGGAATAAATCCAAGATCTTCAAGTGATGCTCTTCTTCCACCTCCAGAAGTTTGTGTGTAACTAAGCAGTTCAGAGACTGAAAGCAGTAAATGTGTTTTAGGGTGGGCTGGTTGCCCTTCAGACAGGTTCTAGGTGGTGATTGGCTGGGTGAAGCAGTAAGCTGCTGTACTACTGACAGAAGGACTTAAGTACCTAGTGTGTGTGTGTGTGTGTGCTGCCAATGTCCAACGAGAGAATAACACATCTTAGTCCTGAGCATGACTAATTGGATATTGACAACATTACATAACATTTGATGCATTTTCTCAAGTATCTTTTTTTAATTAAATTACAATCGTTGTTCAATACATTTTCATATCATTATGAGTTGTTCACATGTCAAAGACTAAAATAGTTTTCAATAACAAGTCATACAAAAAAAAACATGCACATTTTCAAATGATGCTACTGTTACCATCCTGCGATGACAGTGTGGTTAGCACGCAGGAAGCACCTTGAAGCAGCTTACCTGTGTCTCAGTCAGCAAATATTATTTCATCAACAGCACGCACACAAACATGGCAGCAGTGCCGCACTCACGCTGACCTACTTCCACTCACAATGTGAGATTGTGTAAACTGTGTGCATCACATCTTCTCCACAAGTTAATGTGCTTTTTGTACCAGACTAAACAACAGTCCAAACACCCAACATGACAATGTGCTTTTCCAATTGTTTGTTTGATTGATGCTCTTTCCACCTTATGACCATCAAAGCACTTTAACGACATCACTCCATGTGGCCATGATTCTTAATAAGGTGTATGATGCCATAAAGGCAAAATAACAGCTGGAATCAAACCTACAACGTTTAAGTAGAGGGACAATCCTTTTTAAAGGGGCTGTTTGCAACTTCCTCAGTTACATACTTTTTTAAACCAAAAAACATAACGAGCACACCACTGGCTTGTTTATGTTACCAGTAGTGGTTTACAGAACATAGATGTTTGAAGTGTTTTTCACGATTAATAATTATATTAAATAAAATCTGCTTGTTTGCCGTGCAGGCTTTTGTCACTCACTGCTGCCACATCCACACATACATGAGGGAGCATGCAGTCCCAGAGAAGCAACTAACAAGTTACAGTCAAGTTGTTATGATAGAATATTCATTAAAAAGTGATAGCTAATGAGCCAGATGGCTATCATTAGCTGACAGCACACAAAACTGTGTTACAGACAGGCGTAGTTATGTGCTGAAAACGTAAGAGTCCGCGATATAAAACTTAAAACACTTTTTAGCACCCTCTAGGTGTCTGCGTAAAGGTTGCAAACTGCCCCTCTAAGGAAACTGCAGTAAAAACGAGCCCCCTCTGCTGTTTTTAAGGAGTCTGCTGCAATATTGTTAGTCAAAATATTCTCTCTATCAGTGGTCCCCAACCTTTGCACCCGAGACTGGTCTAATGTCTATTATTTTTGTGGATCTGCCTTCCACATGTAGCAGATAAATACAACTCACTATAACGCAGAGCTAGTGGGAGCCCTGGGCTTTTTTCTTTGTGATGAGATGGTCCCTGGCAGGTTGATGGTACACACACTATATACCATTAACCTGCTAGGGACTGCAGATTGCTTAGTTTTTGGCTACAATCTCACACATTTACATTGTATATGTTCATTACTGTGCATTGTCCCTTGTAAGAAAGATATAACAAATGGCGACTTCTTATCAGGAGTTTTATTATACAGCTTTGATATTAGTGTCTAGTGCAGGGGTCGGCAACCCAAAATGTTGAAAGAGCCATATTGGACCAAAAATACAAAAACAAATCTATCTGGAGCCGCAAAATATTAAAAGCCATATTACATACAGATAGTGTGTCATGAGATATAAATTGAATTAAGAGGACTTAAAGGAAATTAAATGACCTCAAATATAGCTACAAATGAGGCATAATGATGCAATATGTACATATAGCTAGCCTAAATAGCATGTTAGCATCGATTAGCTTGCAGTCATGCAGTGACCAAATATGTCTGATTAGCACGCCACACAAGTCAATAACATCAACAAAACTCATCTTTCATGCACAACCTTAAAAGTTTGGTGGACAAAATGAGACAGAAAAAGAAGTGGCATAAAACATGTCCTAGAAAGTCGGAGAAAGTTATACATGTAAACAAACTACAGTGAGTTCAAGGACCGCCAAAATTAGTAGGACAAAACGGCGCTCGCCAAATACTCGAATCAGTGAAGCATGTTTAATACAAACATTGTGCTTTGTAACAATTAGGGAGGCTTGTGTCATGTTTGTCCTCCTACAGAAACCATATTAAAACAAAAAATAGATTTTTTTCCCCTCATCTTTTTCCATTTTTCATACATATTTGAAAAAGCTCCAGAGAGCCACTAGGGCGGCGCTAAAGAGCCGCATGCGGCTCGCCGACCCCTGGTCTAGTGGGACAGGCAAAAGTTCATTCAGAGAAAATTAAGTCGTCTGTAAATGATCTAATGTTTATGTGGTGCGGTAGAAAATACGTCACGGACCGGTCGCGGTCCCGGTCCCTGGGCCAATTGTTGGAGACCACTGCTCTCTACGACAGGCGCCCTCAGCTGTTTTTAGGATTAGGAAACTACCAGTCCAACATTTTCTATGACGAACCCCAATCTGTTTTTAAGGAATCTGCTACAAAAATGGTAATAAAATATTCTCTATTGTCCTGAAAATCAGCATCTTCTGCAGTAGATATTTGTTTTTGGTCAGAGTTACACACTTTAGGAAGAAATAGTCCCGGTTATGCAAACCACAAATGTCCGCTGCAGATGACCCTGGTTCTCAGCCCACTGCTGTTTTTAGGAATGTACTGCAAAAAAGCTGGTCACAGATCTTTCTTTTTGTCGGGAGTTTTCTGCTGTTTTTAGCACTCTGTTGCATAAATGTTAGTCTCTCCCAAGTGTTGAACTGAACATGCAGGCTGGGCTGATGTCCGTGAAGGGCTTAATATGTTTGCTGTAGAACCAATTGAGTCCATTTGGTTACCAATTTAACACAAGCATGGAACACAGTGCATTGTGGGAGATAATTAAGGCTCCTCGCCTTTGTGTCCCCCCCACCTTTGTGCTTATACAGTAAAACTTTCATGTAGGGATCATGTGATCATTGCTTGTTGTGTTTTTATCAGGCACTTGACTCAAAGCATGGCTTAATGCACGTGCTTAAAATGAATAACTAGCATAAGACAATCACTGTGTTGTAAAATGTCCACACACAATGTAAACCTTCACCTAGAAAGTTCCCCAGGATGGTATTTGCTAGTTCACATACACGAGGCTGCTTCTGGCAGACAGCCCAGCTGCTTCTCTATGATGCAGCGCAGGATGTTGTACCTGCCATACAATCACACACATGTCGGTGGCTTGAGTAGGTAGAACATTAGTTTGACTCAAGAACACTTCCTGTACCTTCTCCTCAGTTTTTGCACCTCTCTGTCCTCCTCTTCCTTCAGCTTGGTGACGAAGCTCTGCAGGACCGGCATCTCAAACTTGATATACTGCGCCACCTGGTGGAATGGAGGAAACGAGACATGAGAGAGAAGAAGTGAGGCTCCTCCTCATGGTGAGTGATGAAGGTGTTTACGTCATAGGTGACTTCTTCTCCTAGATCCTCCTCCATGAGGAACAGCTTACACACTTGCTCACATGGGCCCTGCATTATTCTCAACACCAGTGGGAAGTCGCTGCGTTTCAGCTTTGCACGCTCTGAAACACATTAGTGGCCTGTTAAGTTAAAGGTGCTAATGTGGGGAAGTCTTTTTTACAAATTTGAAGTTCTATGGTCATTATTACATTGTTTCTTTTTGCCATCACGGATACAATTCTGTGGTGGCAAACGAAAAAGTTGATATCTTTGATTTGACCTCCCAAGAATATCCTGCTAAACTAATACACATCTGACCATGATCAGGTGTGATGAAGTGTGAAGTTACCTCCACTGGTATGAACGAGGTAGAGTGCAAAGTCATCGGGGCTGTTTTCAATCTTAAACTTGTTGAGAAGAACTCGTAGCACCTGAGGAGTTGTCATGCAGCTGTTGATGCGTACGTTGGTCACAGAGCCGAAAGCAGGAGTGAACACGGCTGTCTGAGTAAATAATCCGTCATTAATGATCAAATCAACTCAATCCTTCAGTTTTCATTGATATGGAGCTGTGGGCACCTTGTGGTTGTAGAAGTGTCCGTTGATGGAGAAGCGATGGCGCCGGATCTTCCTCTGGTCACTCGGGGAGCGCCGGTGGGCCCGCCTTAGAACACCGGCGTCACTTTTGGTTCTGAGGAGCTGAGCTGAGTTTTCACTGTCCTCTTCTGGATCAGTGAGACACACACAATGGGAAAGAGTCAAGAGTTACACAAGTTGTAATTTTTACACTTTTAACAAAGACACTCACCTTCTGTGTGCTCCTCCATCACACCGTTGTTCTCTGATTGGATGTCGGGAGAGGTGACCTCCAAAGTGGGCACAGTCATGTGTGGCGTCTGTTGGCTGTCTGTGCTGTTTGGGGAGCTACGGGTGACAAAATGAAATAATAAAATCTTGACTTTTTGTCTGGACTTTGTCAGACCACAAAATTAGGTACACCCAGACAACCTAATGAGGGCGAAATAAGCATAATCATCCATCCATCCATCCGTTTTCTACCGCTTGTCCCTTTCGGGGTCGCGGGGGGTGCTGGAGCCTATCTCAGCTGCATTCGGGCGGAAGGCAGTGTACACCCTGAACAAGTCGCCACCTAATCGCAGGGCCAACACAGATAACATTCACACTCACATTCACACACTAGGGCCAATTTAGTGTTGCCAATCAACCTATCCCCAGGTGCATGTCTTTGGAGGTGGGAGGAAGCCGGAGTACCCGGAGGGAACCCACGCAGTCACGGGGAGAACATGTAAACTCCACACAGAAAGATCCCGAGCCCGGGATTGAACTCAGGACCTTCGTATTGTGAGGCACATGCACTAACCCCCGGGGCCACTGTGCTGCCCTAAGCATAATATTAGAAACCCAAAAATATATTTAACTGAAGACATCTCTGACTTAGCATTAATGTTTTTATATTTTTGTAAAGACAAAGCTTTTGTTATTGTACCCAATTCAGGTGTACCTAATGAAGTGTCCATTCAGTGTACATTTGTCCCTAGCGCATCAACATTTCCGGTCAGTGTGGCGTAACCTGACCCTGTGTGCACTTCGTACCCTTGACTGTCCAGAATGCAACCTGAGTGCCAGGATGTGGAGGAGGGAGGCGGTCGTATCCGCTCATGGTCGTCCTGCATCTGAAGCCTGATTGGACGACGCAGGCCCCAAAAGATGTTCAATAGGCCTTCAACGATCAGCTCGCCCTCTTCCTGGTAGGGATCAATGAATGACATACCATAGATAGACAGAGTCATCCAGGCTTTTCAGATCGGATGACTGCAAGGAATGTGTGTAAAATGGGGCAACGCTGCAAAAATACGTGCGCTCACACACCTCTCTGTGTCTGAGCTGTAGATTCTGTCCTTCATAGTATAGGTTGTACGTCTTTAGATGTGAGAGAATGGTTGCCCTGGAGACAGATGGTTTGTGGTTACATCTCAATCTTTAGCATGTCTTTGCATCACACTATTTTTTTTTTAGCGTAGAGCAGAAAAAAGCGAGAGGCTTACTTGCTGATGTACTTGTTCTCTCCGATCTGAACCCCGTTGTGTATGTCGTCCATGGCCAGACAGCATGAGAGACACTGGGAGGAGAAACAAACCACAGAGTTGATCATTTTCAGCAGAGTCTTATGATTACTCATGACCAACGTTCCCTCTAAGCGCGCCTGTGCAATTGCGCACTGCTCAAGCGTCCTGTGCGCACGGCAAATCTATGCCACGCACAAAATCAAATAAAAAAATAAGCGTGTAACAATTTTCGACACACAGACACGACAAAGAAAACAGTTTTCGTTATCATCGTTCAAATATTGTAACGTCTGTCGAGACGCTTTGAGGACATGAATTCCATCGATCACTTTACTGAGCAAAACTCTTTATTGTCGGCCATAAACACATCACCAAAACATTAGTAAAAAAATGATATCTAACAAAAGTGGTCATTTTCTGCAGTACAAACCAGACCAAAAGCAACTTTGTTATATCAACAGCAGCCGCTCGCTCTTTCTCACTTGCGCCAACACATGCACATATGGCACTTAGCCAGTGATGCGTTTACAGCCACACAAAAAGTCGGACAACTCCAACAACACACAAAGTGTAATTCCAGGTCGTTACACTAGGATTTACCAATCAAATGTGTGCTTATTCTGGTGTCATTTATTAGGAATCTTAATTTATAAACAATCATGAAATGCTGTTAGTATATTAAATAAATACTAATAAAAATATATTTTTTACAAACAGGAAGTTGCAGGAATGTACACATGATCCCCTGCTTACATCTCATTGTGCAACATGTGAATGTTTTAATGGGAACTAAATGCAATGTCTGAAAGGGGTACACATTATTTCCAAAGCAGGACCTCCACCCAGACAAACAATACAAGTACACAGTTCATGAAAAACAATATTTTTTGTTATTGTCATTGTAGGTGGGCCTAAACACTTTTATTAGAAAATAACCTCATGGAAATGACTGCTGTCATTTGATTATAATAATAAGAGAATGTTGTCTGTCTATCTGTGTTGGCCCTGCGATGAGGTGGGGACTTGTCCAGGGTGTACGCTGCCTTCCGCCCAAATGCAGCTGAGATAGGCTCCAGCGACCCCGAAAGGGACAAGCGGTAGAAAATGGATGGATGGATGGAGATTGAACTTGTTATTTAGTCAGGTTTGGGACAGGCGTGCTGCTGGTGTAGCCACAGTGTGCACGTCTGATGTTGCTCACATGGGCTCCACTGAATGCTCAGGGAGTTTTTGCGTTTGCTCACACACATGAAAAATTAGAGGGAACATTGCTCATGACAAAGAAGCAGCCAGCACAGATGTGAGGACCAGGGCAAACAACACTAGAGTGATTGCATGGTAACTATTTCCTCAGAGAGACAAATTAACACTTTGGAATCCAGTCTACACACAAATGTATTGGCTTTCACTTTCTTTATGCCTTTCTTTGTGTAAAAAGAGCTTCTGTGAGGGGAGAACAGGTGCAGGACACATGCGCAACCCGCTGAGCGAAGCCAAAGTCCTAGCAGCTGCTGCAACATGGACATAAGCATCCATCACATGAAGTAAGAACAATACGTGAAAGAGTAGGGGTTCATAGTGTTTATTTGGCTACAAGCTAAACACATTCAGATAAAATGAGAAAGTAAAGAAGCGGAAATCTGGCTTAAGCATTTGCCAAAAGGGTGAAGTATTTTAAGTGTTTTTCCAGTACTGAGTTCATACAAAAAGTCTCAACTGCTGTCACGTATTAGCAAAGGATGATTTCACCAGATGTCGTTGAGTTTCTGCTTTTCATTTAAATCCCCAAACATAACAACACTTGCTTTTATTCACCATCTTGTCAGTTGAGGAGCTTGTTGATAGCATGAAGCATGTAGCAGACAAAAGGTGCTTGATTACTTCCAACACGTGGCCAACAAATGCAACATGCGTGTTTGTGTGGAATACATCACAAATGAGCATATCTGTGCCATGATAGTCAACAATGTCTTGATGATGACTGTGTGGAAGTAGTGCTTCTGTTAAGAGCCCATCCATCCACCCATTTTCTACCGCTTGTCCCTTTTGGGGTCGCGGGGGGTGCGGGAGCCTATCTCAGCTGCATTCAGGCGGAAGGCGGGCCATTTTCAGTATTCCATTTTGTTGAAATGTTCTACTTCCTGTTTTTGTTAACCTTCTCGTATGCTTGATTGGAATCTTAGACAGTATGGAGCAGTTTTTTGTGAACAAAGGACTTTGACTTGGTGTTGTGCATTCAAGCACTGATGTTAAAAGATTCAAAGAATGAGGTGCATTTTGGGTGGGGAGTGTGTTATTTTGCTCACAAACAGCGAGAAAAACACAACATGGCCTCCATGGTTAGTACAAGAGAACTAGACAAAAAAGGATTGTGGTGCATCTTTTAAATGCACATTAATTGGGATTCAAAGACACTGATTATTTGTAGTTCATAGACAGCAGATAAATACACCATTAAACTGTACGTACCAGCAAGTATGATTAGCGTTGTCATCCAGTGTGTGTTTCGAATGTGCAACAAGCAAACAGATGAGAGGCTGGCATATGAAGGAAGCGCTCCGCTTCCGCTGTATCACTTCCTCCTTTGCTCGAAACTGATACACGGCCAAGACTTCCTCAATCCATGTCGACACAGATGAATTAGTACCCACACCCACCAAGAGAGTTAAGCATCAGCACTGCCATCAGCTGCCCCTGCAACATTATCTGAGCCTGTTAATATTGCAAACGGTTTCCAGTTATTTTGATCCGATGAAATATTAAACAGTAATTAGCCGAACGCCATCCATATTTCCATAGGTTGTGTATGTCACGTCTGTCAATCTCAAAAGCTGACTAACTACAAAACTGAGGTGGTTAGACTATATTCACTCAGCTATGGTCAAGTGCAGCCATGCTTGTGGACATGATGGCAGAGTTTATCTCCTGCTATGGTAGAAAAGTGATTTTCCGGTCAGTGTTTTCTGCTTCCAACCAGAAAGGACTTGTTTTCACATAATCATTCAAACAGTAGTACCATCTATAGTTGTTAGTGGTCTGCAAAACCAAATAGTCGCCCGTTTTTTAATTGGCGCCAGGTCAAAAAAAGTTTACTTTTACAGCTTCGGCTGTAGAATACCTGATGATCATTAAAATGCTCCTTTATGCTTTATTTCGAAAAACGTGATTTACCTGTCATATTTATACATATATATATACAGTATATATATATATATACTGTATATAGGGATGATGTTCGTTAACAAATTGTCGATGTCGATGCCATTATCGAATCCTCTTATCGAACCGATTCCTTATCAAATCCAGATAGGTTGTTGTGTGTGCACAGAGTTCCAAAAGCCGTATACAGGTATATGACTGAGGACAGCATGCGGACGTTAAAGGGTGAAGGTTTCAGGTGAGAGAGGACGCTAAAGGCACGCTCCCAGTGAGCATATAGTGCTGCTATGTGCGTTGTAAATAAAAAAAATTGTCGACAAACACATCGCCAACATGGACGAGGTGCCGCTCACTTTCGACATCCCGGTGAAGCACACTGTGGAGAAGAAGGGGACCAGCACGGTAGCGAATTGATACGCACAACGGGGCAAGAGAAGTCGGCTTTTACTTTTTCCGAGGAACCCCATGGCAACGAGACTGACTTTGAAAATGACGAGAGGGAATCTGGCGTGTTTGATGGAGAACTTGCCCAGCTGTTCATTTGGGACACAGAAGATGAGGACTTTGATGGATTTGTGGATGAGGATTAGGGCTGGGCGATATGGCCTTTTTTAAATATCTCTATATTTTTAGGCCATATCGCGATACACGATATATATATCGATATTTTTGCCTTAGCCTTGAATGAACACTTGATACATATAATCACACCAGTATGATGATTCTATGTGTCTACATTAAAAGATTCTTGTTCATACTACATTAATATATGCTCATTTTAAACTTTCATGCAGAGAGGGAAATCACAACTAAGTCAATTGACCAAAACTATTTATTAAGCAGTGGCACAAACATTCATGTCATTTCAAAACAGAACGTGCAAGATTGTCAGAGACATTTTAAAACAAGCTATTAGTGCACCTTTTTGTGCATGACGTCACTAAGATGACTTATCAAAACAACACTAAATTAAAGTGCACTTTTTGTACAGAACGCCACTACAATAGTTTAAAAACATGATGTCACACAAGATATTTCAATAAGTGTCAAATAAAAATGAGCTGCATAATAGGAAATCAAATAGTGTACGTCCTTCGCTATGTGGTAGGTTCCTGCGGACATTATCTCCTTTTGTCGTGGACTCTTTTTTTCATACGGTGTTGATGTGGAAATGTTTGCCTTGGCATTTTGATGGTGTGGCACCGAACGGAGATGTTGACATGCGGAGTAAGCACTCTTGATTCTCTAGCGGGTGACTTTTCAAATGATGCTACGTATTAGCAGTAATGCTACTTTTTGTAGAAACGCTTTTGCCCCACACATGACAAATTACGGTTGTCTGTTCGACATATTCCCACTTGAAGCCAAACCACCGCCAGACGATGGACCACCTGCTGTTTTTTTTGGGAATTAATTCTTCCTTCATTTGTTACCAGATTTGCACCTTCTTTCTCTCGTATTACCAGTCGCACCACAGCTAACTTTAGCCATGCTGCTACGTCTCTGCGCCGCGAGGACATATACGTATGTGACGTATGTTGTGACAGTATGTGACGTATGTAAGAAGGTGCGCTTGCTGTCTGAGAAGGAGACACAAGAAAGAGTGGGAAGAGCCTGTCGTGTAATGACAGCAGCTATAAGCAACTGCGTGAGAACGTATACTCCGATATCACGATATAGTCATTTTCTATATCGCACAGAGACAAACCCGCGATATATCGCGTATATCGATATATCGCCCAGCCCTAATGAGGATTGATCAAAAAATAATGTGAGTACATTGATAAATACTTTAATAAAGTACAATCAAACTCAGCTTTGCTCCTGCTGCCTTTTTAAAACAGCGTCCATGCATGCTAGCGTACGTTTTAAGCTAGCGTACGTTTTAAGCTAGCATACGTTTTAAGCTAGCGTATGTTTAACCATGCCTGCGCCCAAAGATACGCTGCGCCTTATTTATGCGTCAAATACAGAAATAGCACCCGTAACTGACACGGCGCTTTTAATACGGTGCGCCCTATGGTCGCGAAAATACGGTATAGTGGCTTTGATAACGGGAACCGGTTCTCAAAAAAGGGATTCGAATCCATGGAATCGGTTCTTTTCTTAGCGAAGCATCGGGAGAACCGGTTCTCGAACATCATCCCTATATATATATATATATATATATGCATATATACATAAATATACATACATAAATACATATATATATATATATATATATATATATATATATATATATATGAGTATATATCAGTGACTTGCGGTGAGGTTCATGGCTGGTGAGGCACTGACTTCATCACAGTCAGATTTACAAACATGAACCCTAAAGATGATCTTATTCACCATTTGATTGGCAGCAGTTAATGGGTTATGTTTAAAAGCTCATACCAGCATTATTCCCTGCTTGGCACTCAGCATCAAGGGTTGGAATTGCTAGAGATATATATATATATATATATATATATATATATATATATATACATTTATATATAGCGATATATATATATATATATATATAGCTATATATATATATATATATATATAGCTATATATGTGTATATATATATATAGCTATATATATATATATATAGCTATATATATATATATGCAAAATACGATAAGGGTATCGCAACTGGCTCATCTTTACAGGTACTCGCCCCTGCACCATCTGTGAGCCTGTGGCCTCTTCATCTCTCCTTCCATCAAGGCACCGGCGGGACTCTGCATGGCAGGGACGTCCTCCTCCCTGAGCCAAGACTAAGCTTATATATATATATATATATATATATATATATATATATATATATATATATATATATATATATATATATATATATATACATATATATCCATCCATCCATTTTCTACCGCTTATTCCCTTTGGGGTCGCGGGGGGCGCTGGAGCCTATCTCAGCTATATATATGTGTATATATATATATATATATATATATATATATATATATATATATATATATATATACATACATATACACACACACGTATATACATATATATATATATATATATATATATACACATATGTATATATATATATAGCTATATATACATACATATAGCTATACATACACAAGAAAGAGGTTTTGTCTAGGGCTGCAGCTAACGATTATTTTTTCGATTAATCTATAGATTATTTTTCCTTTTACCGATTATTTTTTTTATTTAAAATGAAGAGGAAAAAATAAATGTAGGCCAGTTTCTTCAAAAGGCATGGCTTTTATTTACAAAAAAAAAAGGTATGGCCACTCAGTCAACATTGACAACAACATGACAAAATATTCTGTAACAATGTAAACATTTAAAACTTTTAACATTTAACAAAATTAAAAGTAGCTTATTTGCTTTTTAATGTGCAAATATAAAAGTAAACATCCAGTGCAAATCTTAATATTCTGCAATAGTATAAGCATTTCAACAGTAAAAGTATTGCTTATTTTGCTTTAAAATGTGCAAAAATAAAGATAAACATCCAATACAAAAAAGTGTACAGTGTAAACATTTCAACAAAAGTAAAAGTATTGCTTATTTTGCTTAATAACACAACAATGATAGTATGATTAAAGTGAAAGTTAATTGTTGGTTTGTACATAGTATATGTAACTGTTAATGTTGTAAAAGGTATTTGCACAACTAATTAACGTTAGCGTTTGTGACACGTCTTGTGCCGTGGGGTTCTTTCAGGACCGACAGACTGAACGCCAGACGGCTTTGCCAGGTTTACAATCTTTTAATTTTACACAAAGTCTTTTCTCTTCCAACTCTTTTCTCTTTCTTTCCTCGCTTTTCAGCTCCTCTTCCTCGCCCGCTCGTCGTCCTCTGTCTCTGGCTCTCCTCTATGGCGTCACATTAGTGCCAAAAATCTGAGCACATAAAAACTGTTATCGCGCGCTAATTCTCCACTTCGTGCGCACGCGCGACACCATTTTGCACGCGCGTGGTGCCTTTTGCGCGCGCGCGCGATGCCTTTCTGTGCGCGCGCGGTGCCTTTTTGCGCGCGCGCGCGACGCCTTTCTGCGCGCTCTCTGTGTACTCCTGGCATCTCTCCTTGCCCTGTCATGTTTCTTTTTGGCACTTTGGGGGCGGGTATGCTTAGACGGCCCCTCCTTTCTGATTGGCTGTGAGCATTTTTCACATGACCAATCATTCTCCAGCGTAGCAACGTTGTAGCCATCTTACCTCGGACATCTAGCCTCAATCATTACATTGATGTCAATGGTACATGTACTAATTAAATTACCATAACTTGCTCGATTTTCGACCAATTTACAAACGGTTTGCCTTGTTACAAATCTCATTACATGTAGATATGACATAGGATGCTGTACCTGTTGAAATTACCTCTTTCGCTTTAAAAAAAAATGACTTAATTGTGCAACATAGTTGTGTAGGGTCAGTGTTAGTCAGTTCTCTGATTATTTTAAACTGTTTCAGAATACATTATTAAAAGCTATTTTTAACATTTTAAAAACAAAATTCAAAGATTATTTCATTAATTTTATGGCTGAATTAAAAGAAATTCCATAAATTAGAAAACAAATGTTCAAGAAGAAGTGAAAATATAAAATAATGTTATTGCTGGTGGACCAGTTCTGGCTGAAAGATGTGATTATGGTGTTTGTTGTCTTATTATTTATTTGGGTCACATTTTGTATTACCCTGTATTGTGTTTATGTGGTATAAAATAACCTTCACCAGCGCGCGACATTTTGTTATCCACTTCTTCCTCCGTAAATCTTGATACATATTGACGATGACCCGCCCTGCTATACTTCTGATTGGCTCTGAGCATTTTTCAGCATTTTTCGCCTGACCAATCAGAAAGAAGGGGCCGTCTAAGCATACCCGCCCCCAAAGTGCCAAAAAGAAACATGACAGCGCGAGGAGAGATGCCAGGAGTACACAGAGAGCGCGCAGAAAGGCGTCGCGCGCGCGCAGAAAAGCACCTCGCGCGCGCGCAGAAAAGCACCACGCGCGCACGAAGTGGAGAATCAGTGCGCGATAACAGTTTTTATGCGCTCGGATTTTTGGCACTAATGTGACGCCATACTCCTCCTCTCTCGCCCCACGTCAGCTTCACTTTGGCTCCTTCCAGTCTCTCTTCCCTCTCTCTCTGCTGCTCCGCTTTTCTTCAGCGAGAGGAGATTGGATGATCGCGCACCTGGGCACGATTGCAGCGTCGCTCCCGGCGCGCCCCGCCTCGCCGCTCGCACGCCGGCCCCACCTCTCCACAGCGTTAAAGAGGAGCGCGTCTTTGTAAACACTGAACAGGCACGCCAAACGCGCCTCTCAGAGCGAAACAGTGTTTTAGTTTATGAATTTACAACGCAGATACAAATGACACATTCATGTTTTTGTGTAATGATGACAACGTATACTCACGCGGACGATTGACTAGTTGAAGGTGATGGCAATAACGCTGTCGGATGTTTTCTTTTCAAATGTTCGTTCATAGCCGTTGTGCTGCTATGATAGGCCATTTCTGCACGACACAGTGTTCATACAACAACATTATTAGGCCGTTTATTGAAATACTCCCACACTTTTGACGACTTTTGGCGTGCTTTTTTCTCCTCGCTCGCATCGTCTGCTTTGCGCTCCGCCATGACAGTTGTGTGACGTAAATATACGACGCGTCGACGCACAAAAACGACGTCGACGTATTTACGTAACCGATGACGTCGACTACGTCGACGCGTCGTTTCAGCCTTAGTTTTGTCACATCAACATCGGACAAACAACAGTCTAATCAATAATCTAGTCAATCTAATTAATACCACAGAAAATGCAAACTGTCATTTTCCGGACATGATAAAGGCTTAAATAATGTCAAACATGTAGCATTATAATAACCACGAAGATAAAGTGTTTGTTTCACACGTAGTAATCCGCTGTGGACAGATGAAGCCAAGCAATGCAGCTTTAGCAAGCGGTGCGCGCACCCGCAAAAGAAATGCATTTTTGGCAGGCAATCACATTTTGGCACAACACTGGGTCAAATTTCCGTCCCCGTTTATTGCGTTTTTTATTGGTCGACTTCAAAGTAATGAACCTTCTGGTACAATTTCTTAAATTTTGATTCGCCAAAAGTTGTATCAATCACAAACACTGCATTTCCGGTATTAGGACTCCCGCGTGTTATTGTTTTCGTCATGCCGAGCAATAAACCCAAGAAGCGAAGCTTCAATGAAAAGTGGCTTCAAGAGACACTTTTTAGTAAATGGCTCACTTATGAAGATGGAAAGATGTTTTGCACGCCATGTAAACGGGCTAAGAAAAAGAACACCTTTAAAACCGGGTACACTGATTTTCAAAGATCCAGCCTCACCAGGCACCAAGAAACATCTGTTCACAAGTTGGCCGAATCAGCTGGGAAGCAGTCAACCAGCTTTTTTGGCGCTCTAAAAAGAGCAGAGGAGGCAAGTAAAGACAGTGTTATTAGCCAGCTGCGGACTGAATACATTTTCAAATCCATAAAAATGTGTTTTCGTTTGTATTATTTTTTAAATAAATTAAGTAATGTTTATGACAACCTTTTTCCAAAACACCATACAGAATGTGAGATATAACAGGATAATGCATACATGTATCATTTGTTTTCAAAATGGTTACAAAAAATTGGGACACCAAATATTTACTGTGGGACCCTATTTTGAAAATTCTTAGCGACTCTGTAGGAGTCCAGGCATCACTGGACTCCTACAGAACACTCCAGACTGTGCGGTGAACATTTTGTCTCTAGTAAGTGAACACAGCTAGTAGTGTTAACTTAATTTCCAACCTTTTCTGACTAATTATAATAGATCCATTGATTGAAGAATTTATTAGAAGTTTGCATAGGATCAGGTAGAGTTTCATGACTGTACAGATTGACTGGTACATGGTCAACTAAAAGGAGTTACCCCAAGAAAGCATTACAAGCATGTGTTTATTTAAAAAAAAGTTTCCTCCGTGTCAGAGTAACGTTTATGTGTTTTAGCGTTGCAGTTATGGCAGGCAAAATCAGCCACTACTTTAAAAAGTGATCTCGCGAGGAGGAACGTCAAGAGTCCAGGTGAAACAGAGCAAAGAAATGAACGTATCAGGCAGTTAAAATGTAATAATTCATGGTGGTGACAACATGTGGACATTTTTGTCCACAGAGCGCTTGAAGGCTGCCTCATAATCATCTATGAGAGTTACAAGCAAAAATGACCCCACCACACAAGCTCTTGGGCAAGCACTTAGGCCACAGGTGTCAAACTCAAGGCCCGGGGGCCAGATCTGGCCTGCGACATCATTTTATCTGGCCCGCAAACACCTGGAAATGATGTGTCAATAAAGTACTTAATATTTTCTCACTAAATGTAATGGATTTTTTTCATTTTGACAGAAAAAAATATATACTGCTTGAAATTGCATGCCTTTTAAATTTTAATAGTATCCATTATTGCAACAAATATTACAGTATACTATCATACTTTCCAAAATGTTTTGTCTAAATAAAAATAAATACTTACATATCTGCTTGACTTATTAATAAAGTTTTAATAAAAATTACAATACATTTTACGGTGTTCTTTACAGCATATTACTGTAAATTGAAAAAAAACCTAAAAAATATTTGCGTTAAAATTCAGGATTATACCACCTCTGCCTCAATTTGAGCCAAGAAAAACCCTGATGTCAGCTGCCTATCGAGTTTCAGTAGAAGGTAAGTTGGTTTGGGTTGTATGGCAATGATGACCCGTTGACTTTTACTGTGAGCTGGCAGCAGGCTTTCTAAGTGTTGAGGTGGAAGGCTCTAGAAGTTGTTTTCGCAACGCTCAGCTTAAGTCTCTAGCTTTTCAGATATGCTGCTATTTTGTGTTATGTCTGAGGTTAGCATCCTCCACTGTCGTCCAGTTTTTGTCTGAGTGAATGAAGGCAACATCGTCTGTGTATCCGTGCTACCTTGATGTTGTATAAGGCAGGTCGCAGATAGGTCGAAGAGCAAGGGGGCCAGTACTGAGCCTTGAGAGACTCCATTTTTGTGGTGCTATAGGCAGTTGGCCTGTCCGTCGCTTGCTTTCAGAATTAAACTACGGTTTGAGAAGATGGTACACATGAACCGTACTAAGTGGCGCTCAGGGATACTCAAGGTCAAACCCTGGTGCCAGATGGTGTCATAGGCCACAGTGTTTCTCGAAGCTATCTTCGATGTCGTTTATAAGCTTCACAATCTGGTGGACAGTGCCGTGTCCTTGGCGGAAGACTGCTTGTTGGTTGGGTACTTGGGGGTCAACAATGGTGTCCAAGCGTGCCAGGAGAAGTTGCTACAGGGACTTGAAGGGGACACAGAAAGGCGAGCTTGGGCGGTAGTTCTTTGGGTTTGTTAGGTTTGGGCAGGGCGATGATATTTGCCCTTCACCAGACTTTGGGTAGTGTCAGCTTGTTAAGGCAGAAAGAATACAACTCTCTATGCCAGTTCTGGCATCTTTGGCCACAGTGTAGTAAGAACTCTGGTGGTATATTGTCTGGCCCCTGTTTTTGTCCGCTCTTCAATTGGCCAATGGCGGTGGAGAGCTCTTCATTAGCGAAAGGTGCAGACAGGAAGCCATCTACTCCTGGGGCATGCCATAGTCTTATTTCTTGCTTGGTGCGGCGATTGTGATCTTTATCCGAGTCCTTGAATCGCCCATTTTCGAGGAGCTGCTCAGCGATTTAATTGACCGTTACAGGGCATTGTGTTGGTCAAGAGCTTCTGCCTGTGAGACTGTTGAAGGTTTTCCAGGCCACTCTGCTAGAATGGATGAAGTCAATCCTTTGGACTGTCTCCTCCCATCGCTTTCTGCGTTTTCTATCAAGACAGTCAGGTGTGATACCTTTGTGGCTACATTGTCTCCAAGTTCAGCACAAAGGAATTTGTCATAGTGTGTATCACACTCTTGATTCCAGCTGGGTATATATCGGCGGCGACAGCCACGGGGATGGCCTTCTTTGCTCTGTCCTGTCCAGCCACTCAGACAAATCATATTGTTGGTGTAGATGCCCATATCTGCGGTACAGATTTACTTTAGAAAAGATAAGTGTAGGATATTTCCCTTGTTGCCCATTTGTATTTGACTTTATTAAATGTTTGGAATTTTATCAAACCAAACCAACTTTCTGTTAAGTAATATATACATTTATCAGAGCTGTTTTCTGTTTTACGGAGGAATGTAGTTAATCATAGAACTGGCACCCAATGTTATTAAAAAAGTGTTTTTGTGATTTTGAATCGAGAATAATTTTGAATTAAGAATCGATGCTGAAATGAATCATTACCCAAAATCGAATCGAATCGAATCATGTGGTGCCTAAAGATTCACAGGCCTAGAAGACATGGTTTTGTAACAATCTGTGGACCAGCGTCAAAGAACGTATCGTGATGGAGCGTTAGACGGTCCACTGATAGAGGAGGCGCTAACGGTTAAAAATGTAGATCTCAGCAGACTGACTGAATTCCCTGGAGGCTCATTACGGCGCCCTCGTCTTCAATCTCCCCCTCTCTCACATTGTCTACTCCGCCTCCCAAACTCCAAATTGTGCAGCTTCACAAATATTTTCCTCTTGGATGGTTTCTCCCAACAGAGCAGTCTGCATCGTGCCTGATGGTGAGATAGCGCAATTAACCCTTCACATAATTAAAACTCATGACCATCACTTCCTGACTTCACAGCCCCTCCCCTCCTCACATTGACACACATGCCTTCTTGTTTTCTTACTGCTTGTGTGCCTTTTACGGAGATGAATGGCTTTAAAACCCTTCTCACATCCCCTTTCATACCTCATTGACACTAATCCCCCACTTCTCCATATTGCTGGAGCGAGGGCCCCCCACCTCTATTGTCTCTAGTGTCATAGCAACCCCTAAAACATGTCATATCAGCCACTAAAATATAGATTCCTCTGTAACAAACATAACACGTGGGCTGGTAAAGCTACCACAACAGTACATTTATATACATTAACATAAAATGTGTGATATCGATATGTAAGCTGTGCATTTGAGACATGCGACTAATTTAAGCTAAGCTGTACGACAAATATGATTTTAAAATGGCTTTTCATGTTGGCAGGAACTACTTTTCTTTCGGCCTCTCATTGTAAGTATTAATTTCAGTGCTTAGTGCTAAATTGGTATTTTATGTTCTGTGTGTCACCTATGTGTTATTGCTTATAGACAAGTTATATATATGATAATCATCGCATTCTATAATATAAATTAGCACAAAGACTGCAAAACAATCTACAAAATCAAAACCCACAAAACGCGCTTTTAGATAAGGACGTGTAGTTATATGATCACTCTGTCATGGACGATACAAGAGCATATGAAAAATGGCAAACAGACAGAAATGTCATGCCGGTGTGTCAATAAGATAGATAAACGATAAAGACAAAGATACCCTTAAATAACTTATATTGCACTTGGGTACTATAAACATTTTATTAACTTGACCAAGGGGTGTCAAACTCATTTTAGCTCAGGGGCCGCATGGAGTAAAATCTGTGCACACGTGGGCCGGACTATTAGAATCATGGCATTAAAACTAAAAAATAAAGACAACTTCAGATTGTTTTATTTGTCTTACTTTGGCCAAAAATAGAAAAAACACATTCTGAAAATATTACAATAAAATATAGAAAAAAATAATTTTAGATCCATGAAGGAAAGAAGAAAGTGAATGAATGTTTATAACTGAATACATTTAAATACATATGCATAAACATTTGTTTTCTTTTATATATATTTTTTCTGAATTAAGTAATGTTTATGACAACCTTTTTCTAAAACACGATATAGAATGTGAGATATAACAGCATAATGCATACATTTATCATTTGTTTTCAAAACAGTTACAAAAAAGTGGGACCCCATTTTGGAAAATTCCTAGCGCCAACACAGATGGAGTATTGCTGCGTGCAAAACAGCAGCAGGCGGATGTGGCCTGCGGGCCGGTTCTAATACTAATCAAATCTCATCCCAGGGGCCATAGATAATTCATTTGTGGACCGGATCTGGCCCGCTGGCCTTGACTTTGACACATAGGACCTAGGGTATGTGGCGGTGAGGGGGGGAATATTATGTATTCTTCTCCTGAGAACCAGTATCTCCCTGTGCAGATGACATTTGTGTTTTGTATAACTGGGCTATTTTCTTCAGAAATGTAAGTGGCAAAAGAAATAAACCAAAAAGGGGGTAATTGGTAGCAGAACCACTGCAGTTAACAATAATGTACAACATCATGTGTGCCTGGCTTGTCAACACCACAATGAACACAAAGTATTAGCATAATGGTGTAAATTTGAATATGAAGTCAAAGTAGGTAAACAAACATTTACACATACATACATTTCTTGGTAAAAGTAGATCAGCACAAAAAAACAGCTGTTAGCATCTATTTTAAAGTAAATATGTTCTAACTGAAGATGTAAACATATCTTTAGCATCTATTTTAAAGTAAATGTGTTCTAACTGAAGATGTAAACATATCTTTCTGAAGTATCTTTATCGGTGTCAGTGATATTGCGCACTCTTTTACTGTAGATCCTGTACCGGTAAGAACGTTGCTATCATGCTATCGTGAACGGTTGCATAATACTCAGTCAACAAGACTTATGTTGTAATGCAGTGGTCCCCAACCTTCTTTGCACCACGGACCGGTTTAATGTAGGCATTATTTTCAGGGACCGGCTTTCCACTTGTGCCAGATGAATACAGCAAAAATAAGTGCATGAAAAATACAACTCACTATGACACTGAATTAGGCCTGGACCAGATGAAAATCAGCCTTTGGCTACAATCAGTCACATGTATATTGTATATGTTCATGAATGTGCATTGTATCATGTCACAAAGTTATAAAAGATGTAACACATGGAAAATTCCTATGAGGAGTTTTATTGTACATCTAAAACAAGCTTATTGGTGTGTCTCGTGGGACAGGCGAAAGTTAAGTCTGAGAAAATGCAGTCGTTTATAAATTATTTAATGTTTCTCTGCGGCCCGGAAGGGCCGGGCGAAATATCGGGTTTTTAAAAATATATTGATATATTTTTAAAGAAGATATGATTTCAGAAAATATCGCAATATCGATATAATTTGTTTCACAGTAAAATGACCAAACTCCGCTTATTTGTTGTGCTCCTTGTTCTCCCCCGCTCCGATCTCCCTCTTATGGGCTACTAAACCCCTCCCCTTCCTCCTTCCAAGACTTGCATGCAAGTATAAGAACATCCATGAGTGGTTGGTTGTTTACTATGAAGAGTCACGATTGGTTGAGATTAGGCCAATCAGAGGCAAGATAAGGCGGGTCATTGAACCAGGAAGGGAAATCACAACAGACATCCCAAATGACAACGAAAGAGTCGTAGAAGCGGGCGATTTATATATAAAAAAACTAGTGGAAGATGGCAGAGGGATTCTCTTCTTTAGATTTTTCTTTTAGCGATGTAGACGACGCCCGGGAAACCCACTATGCGTCTACTTGGCCACATTTGGACAAATGTATGTGCATACTTGCCAACCTTGAGACCTCCGAATTCGGGAGATGGGGGGTGTATAGATTTTCAAGTATTTCTTATATATATATATATATATATATATAAAATCCGTTCATGAATGAGTTTATCCGTTCGGCCTCAATGGAGAAGTCTGATCTACAAAATGTGCAGGCAGCATACCCCTTCCCCTTCGAGCTGTCCTGGATGAACTGAAATTATTATTTCCAATCATTTTGGAACTTGCAAGCGCACTTCTTCTTCTTACTCGTCGTCGCCATGTCTCTTCTTCGTTCTTCTGCTTCGTCTCCGTTATGTTTTTGGACAATACTACTTGCCGTAGTTTTGAAGAAATGCATGATGGGAATCCGGATGTTGTGTGTCAGTGTATTAACGTGCCGGCTGGAATAAACACACGCTGAGAAATAGCTCCGTGCCTGCCTACTTTATGGGTTATATATAAACCTATGGATAACGGAGACACCTTTTCAGGTGAGAGAGGACGCTAGAGGCAGTGCCTTTAAGGCACGCCCCCAATATTGTTGGAAATCGGGAGAAATTCGGGAGAATGGTTGACCCGGGAGATTTTCGGGAGGGGCACTGAAATTCGGGAGTCTCCCGGGAAAATCGGGAGGGTTGGCAAGTATGTGTATGTGTCTGGATAAAACATTGATTTGAGTTTACCATGTAAGCCCAAATCAAAACTGTTCTCGAGTTGCCAAGCTGGGCATATTTGGGACGAGAAATGCTGCCAAAAGTGTATTATTTGCACAGCTATGTTATTTATTTTACGTACAAATAATATTTTTCTGCTGGAGCCTATCTCAGCTGCATTCATGCGGTAGGCGGGGTACACCCTGGCATACTTGCCAACCCTTCTGGATTTTCCGGGAGACTCCCGAAATTCAGCGCCTCTCCCGAAAACCTCCCGGGACAAATTATCTCCCGAAATTCAGGCGGACTCGCTTTCCCACAATATAAACGGCGTGCCTGCCCAATCACGTTATAACTGTAGAATGATCGAGGGCGAGTTCTTGGTTTCTTATGTGGGTTTATTGTTAGGCAGTTTCATTAACGTCCTCCCAGCGCGGTAACAACACACAACAACAGCAGTCACGTTTTCGTCTACCGTAAAGCAGTTCGTCTGCCGTAAACAGCAATGTTGTGACACTCTTAAACAGGACAATACTGCCATCTATTGCATTTGATGAAAGCACTTTTGTGCGTGCCACACAGCAATGCATCATCAGAGAGGGTGTTCGGCATGGTTGAAAAATAGTGACAGAGAATAGAACAAGGATGGACAATTCAACCCTTAACAAGTATATGTGTAAATAAATGAACACTGAAATTCAAGTATTTCTTTTATTTATATATGTATAAATATGTATATATATATAAAATAAAATAAATATATATTTATAGCTAGAATTCACTGAAAGTCAAGTATTTCCTATATATATATATATATATATATATATATACATACATATATATATATATATATACACATATATATACATATATATATATATATACACATATATATACATATATATATATATATATACACATATATGTATATATATATATATATATATATACATATATATATATATATACATATATATATATATATACATATATATATATATATATATACATATATATATATATATATACATATATATATATATAGGAAATACTTGACTTGGTGAATTCTAGCTGTAAATATACTCCTCCCCTCTTAACCACACCCCCAACCACGCCCCGCCACACCTCCCGAAATCAGAGGTCTCAAGGTTGGCAAGTATGCACCCTGGACAAGTCGCCACCTCATCACAGCACCCCCCGCGACCCCAAAAGGGACAAGCGGTAGAAATGGATGGATGGATATTTTATTCATGTTATGTAATTCTGTGCTACTTACAGTTTTTCTGTGCTGTTAATACCCATCTTTACTAACTGGGTTGATAAAAGTGCCACTGACTTGTTTACAGTACAGTTGTCATTCACTTCAATTTCACTGAATCTCACTCAAAAATTAATATCTTTATATGTATACTTTCACCAGAAAATATATCGAATATTGAGTTTAAGTAGTAAGTTTAAGTTTAAGTGAAGAAGGAGCTGAGCCGGAAGGCAAAGCTCTCGATTTACCGGTCGATCTACGTTCCCATCCTCACCTATAGTCATGAGCTTTGGGTTATGACTGAAAGGACAAGACCACGGGTTCAAGCGGATGAAATGAGTTTCCTCTGCCGGGTGGCGGGGCTCTCCCTTAGAGATAAGGTGAGAAGCTCTGTCATCCGGGAGGAGCTCAAAGTAAAACCGCTGCTCCTCCACAATCGAGAGAAGCCAGATGAGGTGGTTCGGGCATCTGGTCAGAATGCCACCCGAACGCCTCCGTAGGAAGATGTTTCGGGCACGTCCGACCGGTAGGAGGCCACGGGGAAGACCCAGGACACGTTGGGAAGACTGTCTCTCCCGGCTGGCCTGGGAGAGGAAAGTCTGGGCTTTTATGCTTAGGCTGCTGCCCCCGCGACCCGACCTCGGATAAGCGGAAGAAGATGGATGGATGGATACAAGTAAAAATATATCAAGATATACTTTTTCGTCCATATTACGGCCCGGTAGCAAATGTGTCACGGACCGGTACCGGTCCCCGGACCGGTGGTTGGGAACCCCTGTTGTAATGCACATACTGTATTTAGTAAAAGTATCTGTCCGGCAGATTGTTAAAATGTATTTATTTGTAACCTTAAATCTATGTCGTGTTATGTAAGCAGTGTGGCTCACACACAGCACATAGTCAGTCCTCCTTGCATTGCTCATGTAGTAATGAAAGCTAAATGATACCAAGCTTTAGACTGAACCCACACTTTAGCATCCCGTTAACGAGATGTGTGAAGTCAACACAGGATTTAGACGACTACCATTTCTAAATACACGACATGGTGACGGAATGTTACCAAAAAAGAGGATTTCATGAACATCTGCACACACGTGATTGTGGTCAACATTAAGCAGCAGCTTACCGAAATGCGACGACGTCGGAAGCTTCAATGGTTTCCGCCTTGGTCTAATTGGGCAACACCGAAAAGGGCGTCTTCGTGTTCTCTACCCCGCCAATGTCGCTCCGAGCCCGGCGTTAAATTGGAGGTCGGCGGCGCAGCGTCTCGGGCTGTGGGCCGGCTGTTGGTCCACGGACCCGGGCTGGTCCATCTGCTGTAGCCGCGGAGGTCTCGCCTGCGCCTCCGCCGAATCAGCCAATCAGCGCGCGTCTCCCCACGAGCCTTTTGTCCACGAGACGCTCGCTATCAAACAATGGGCGAGCTCGCGCACAAGCACGCGCGCCAGCTGCCAAATAGTGAGCAGCGTCGATTATCGAGGAGGACCACAATAATGTAACATTACGTCTTCAACAATCACAGAAAATGTTTTTTTAATTTTATTTACACAGTGATGAAACAGCTTAAAATAAATCAAACAAACTCATATTTTGTACAGTAGTATAAGCATGGAGGAAAAAACAAAAGCGGAGAGTCCAAAATAATAATTACATTCATCTTTAAAGGTGAGTTTGTTGTTTGACCCCATTACCTTTTGGATAAGGGCTTCGTTATAATAGTGAGTTAATATTCTTAATGATGTGTTGTGAATTCATAAATTAAATCAAATAGTTTTCCACAGATTTGTATAGAAAAAAAGGTGGGTGTTTGAGCTTTTGGATCCATCCTCTATAACAGTGGTTCTTAACCTTGTTGGAGGTACCGAACCCCACCAGTTTCATATGCGCATTCACCGAACCCTTCTTTTTTCTTAATTCAAGACAAAGTTATATGTTTTTGTTAACACTTAAGTATGGGGAACATATTCTAAGTAACAAAGACTTAATTTAGAGTTTTTTAGACACTAGGGCACACCTGGGCAAATTAAAGGCCCGGGGGCCACATGCGGCCGTTAAGCTTTTCAATCTGGCCTGCCGGACATTCCCAAATAATTTTTTTTAGATCTTTAAGATGGAAAGTGTATGATGTGCAGTGATGTTTTCTCATGACCGTAAGTCTTGAACTATACAAAGTATTTCAATGGTTGGAATCTGCGCTTATGGATGATATACCAGTTGGTAATCTAATTAGTTACTATGGTCATCTAATTAGTTACTATGGTCATCTACGTCACAGCAGCTCAGACGAGGCTCCAAGCAGTGTGGGCGGGAAGCGTTTCCACGGACGCGGAATGAGATTTTCACAACAAAGTTTTAAAGCTTAGTGATGTATCAGATATATCCGATTGTAGGTGGGTTTATTTTGTACCCTTTGCGTTCATATTTCACTGTTTGTTGCGTTTCACTTGATTGTAAAATATGTCGATCGAAAGGGGGCAATGTTCCCTCTAATTTTTAATGTGTGTGAGCAAACGCACAAACTCCCTGAGCATTCAGTGGAGCACATGTGAGCAACATCAGACGTGCACACTGTGGCCACACCTGTCCCAAAGCTGACATCATAACAATTTAAATGTTTTATTTAAATAATTTTCTGATATAAGTGATTTTGCACTCTTACAATGACGATAACAAAAAAACATGTTTTTCATGACCTATGTGCTAGTATTGTATGTCTGGCTGCGGGTCCTGCCTTTAAAAGAAATGTTACCTGTTACAGAGATTACATTTAGTTCCTGTAACCTTCTGTCTGTAAAATACATGTTTTTATTAGCATTTATGAAATCTAGTGACCATATTTCATGAATAATATCCTTAGATAAACATTCTTAATAAATGGCAGTAAAATAAGCACACATTTGATTGTGGAGTCAGAGTGTTACAACCTGGCATTTACACATTGTGTGGCGTTGGGGTTGTCCGACTTTTTGTGTGGCCATAAACGCAGCACTGGCTAAGTGCCATGAGTGCTTGTGTTGGTGCAGGTGAAAGAGCGAGCGGCTTCTGTTGAAACGACGGATGATAACGTTGGTTTAAGCCTGGTTTGTATGGCAGAAAATTACCAGTTTTTATAGATAAAAGTTTTTTTACTCATATATATTTTTGGTGTGGTTACAAACAGTTTTGCTCAATAAAGTGATTGATGGAATTCCTGTCCGTACAGTGTCTCGACAGACGATAATTGAACTGTGTTGACAAAGATAGTTTTATTCATTGGGGCCCACTCTTGTTGTCACCTGTCACTCACAGAGCTGCATTGCAAAATCATACAGAATAAATTGTAATGTGTTTTTTTGTTTAAAGTTCAGATGGGATTTTTGATTTTCTGCGCGACATTAATTTGCTGTGCGCAGAGAACGCGTGAGCACTGCGCAATTGCGCAGGCGCGCACCTTAGAGGGAACGTTGAAAGGAGGTGTGACATTTACATTTTGTCAATATTCAGTGTTTTATCGTTCATAGAAAAAAATACAATTCCATTAAGTTTTTTAAGGCGGTCTGTCATAACGTTTTTAGCATTTAATCAGACATTGTGAGGTTTTGTGTTAGTGTTCCTAAAAAATAGATATACCGGCCCCCAGACACATTTTTTTTCTCTAAATGTGGCCCCCGAGTCAAAATAATTGCCCAGGCCTGCACTAGGGGAACATAAGGAATCAATAAAGTATACTATCTATTCTAAGTAACAAAGACTTAATTTAGAGTTATTTGGTTAGGATTAGGGTTAGTGGTTTGGGGTTATAATAAGGCCATGCAGAATAAGGCATTAATAAGTACATAATGACTAGTTAAGAGCCAATATGTTACTAATTTGCATGTTAATAAGCAACTAATTAATGGTGAATATGTTCCCCATACTAAAGTGTTACCATGTTTTTTTACTGGTGCACAAAATGAACCGTGCATGAACACCACCTTGTTCAAAGAACAAAACCAACACAGTGCATAAACTCACAACAAATGACACACCTGCAAATCAGTGTGACTTCTGCTGTTGCCGTATCCGTAATACGCCGATAGGGAAAAGTTTTTATTTACACGATGAGTCGGGTGTGTCTTGACCTCCGCCGAACCCCTGAGCCCGACTCACCGAACTTCAGAGTTCCATCAAACCCAGGTTAAGAACCACTGCTCTATAATGCTCCAAGTACCATATTTAGATGTGCAGCATATTAGGGTAGTTGCAGTCCTATGAATAATTCAGAATAAAATGGATGTGAATTTGTGATCATACTATATTTGTACTGCTATTTAATATGCATGTCGCTAATGTCAGATTTATATAAAAAAAATAAAAATAAAAAAACTGATTCTGAGTATCTACTATTGTTGTACTGTTGTGTCATATGGGAAATGAAGACAGAAGACGGCGTACATTCTGTAACATCTTGTTAAATATGATCAGGAATATAGAATAAAACATTTGCTACAATTAGTTTACACAACTTAGGGTTTAATTAGCAAACTTGACTCAGTTAAATCAACATTTTTTTGTTATTGTAAGTCTTCAGCCTGTTCTTTGATTTATGTGTTAACATGAAACAAAAGCAATGTTGATTAAAAACAACAACTTCTAAAAAGATTTTGCCAAAACACAACAGACCCAAAATGGTTTTTTTTTTGTTTTGTTTTTTTTTAAATAAAATGACTTTCCAGCAGGATTTAAGATTATTTACAAGTGATGATTT
Source organism: Nerophis lumbriciformis (assembly GCF_033978685.3). Lineage (NCBI taxonomy): Eukaryota > Metazoa > Chordata > Actinopteri > Syngnathiformes > Syngnathidae > Nerophis > Nerophis lumbriciformis. The sequence goes on from NC_084580.2 coordinate 2,934,259, forward strand.
TCCTTACAAATGTTTGCTGACAATAAAAACATATGTACTGTATATATATTTATATATGTATAAAAAAAGAACAATTACAAAGATGAACCAGGTAGTACACCAAATATTTGTACAGGTAGCACCCCCTTCACAAGAACTGAAAGGGACTGATGTTGTATTCCCCTGGCCACATTATTAGGAACACCCTTCTGATGAAGGAGGTCCAGTTTTGCAATACGTCTGCCAACCAGAGAAACAGGTTTGCTGTGATTAGGCAGGTTTCCATGACAACTAAAGTGACACGCAGCTATAGCCCCTAATAAGGCGGCCAGTGGTTTTCTTTTTCTCCTGCGTCCTTAAACAGTACGACTTTCCGGGGAGGAAAAAGGGGAACACCAAACACTGCAGGACAGGAGAGGCGGGGTGTGTGTGAAAAGTGCCACTTGCATGAGCGTGAGGCTGCCAGGATTGTGCGTGGTGTTTAGTCGTACGTCGTCAAAAGTTCGAGCTAACTTTAATCATGTTAACCGGCGATGGGCATAATATTGTATTGTTTACCGAAACAGCTTTGGTCAATGAACCCGTTGTTGCGTGCATCATCTACAAAAACAGACGCTAATTAAAGACCGATCAAAAAACATTGCCATCAGCGGCGGTGGCTGTGGGCAACCTCCTGATTTATCATTTTCTTTAAATCAAGTACTTAATATGGCAGTAGTTGCATTTAAAGTATACCATTATTGGTTATTAACCAGCAGCTTTATCTACCTCTGTATGCGCTTCAAAATGTCGCTTAAGTTGTTTACAATGAGCCCATCAATGTTGTTAATGCTGACAAGGCAGTTTTCTATTATAGTCTGCCATTATTAATGAGAGCTTTCCACTTTCTAATGCACCCCAAATCATTAAAATGAAAACTTATATAACTATGTGGTTGACATCAGCTATGTTAGTACACTATTGAAAAAAAGCATTTCAAGCAATTCTAGTTAAATGCCCATCCCTTGTATTAACATCTGTCCACACAAGTGGTCACTAACAGTCAGCTAAATACAGACTTAAGGCCCAGTAGTACAATGTGGTCCATTCTATCAACATTTTAAGGTTAACGAGAACATATTCTTGGCACCTTCTGAATGTATACAATGATAAAAGGCCCTGATGTGAACATAATGAGAGCAGCAGCAGCCATGATGCCTTACATGGTTAATACACAATTTTTTTTTGTTTCCTTTCTTTTTTTGAAACAGGGCAAGACTAAATCAACTTTTAACGTTGTGCAAGAGGCACAAAGACCTGCTTCAGCCAACCAAGCTTGACACACCGCCCATAAATAAATAGCACTAAAACAAAGTGAAATAAAGGGGTAAGAAAATCACTTTTTGGTATATTTGAAATATCTCAATTCGATGTATTATTTTTGCTGCATTTAGTTACTTTTCATGTTGATTATTGTGTTTGTTATTAATATAAGATGGGAGTGAGTGAAAAGACAGCTAAAACAGTCAAAGGTCCAATAAAGTACTTTGCAACTGTCAGTGTAAGTAAGAGGAGCAGAAGGACAGAAGTTGTGTAGGTTGTATTAGTAAACACATAACAAGAGGATCCCTGCGAATAGAACATTTCTGTTGTTTTCTGTCATCTCTCTGCTAAAGCCAAATTGCTGAGATATTGTGTGGAATTGCTAACAGAAGACGGTGCAGGGATGGTTTGGTTATGTATACGACTTAAAAGAACCATTTCACTGGGACCATTTTAGATGTTCCTTCAAGGAGCTGTCTTCACTTCCACTATCTGAAATCGCTCATTTAATTAAGACTTTTTGCAATGTTATGCAATCAGATGTCACCGGATGCAGAAAATAGCAGGAAGTGATCGTGTGTAACGACTCTATAGGAGGAGTACAATCAAATACAAAAGAGACAATGAGTATGATAGGTCTTGAAGTAATTGAGGATAAACATAGTGCAGTACTTGGCTGCAGCCAGCAGAGGTGCTGTTGGTTCAGTCTCAACCGAGCAGTCTATAGAGTATCAGAATGGACAGCTTGGTTTCAAAGTGAGTCCCAAACATGACAGCCTGTAGTCACGTGAGGGGCTTTCGACAACTCTTTTAAGAGATTGTCTGGCCATACTCTCTCTGATTGGTCAAAAGCCCCTCACGTGAGTACAGGGCGCCATGTTCGGGACCAATTCTGAAACAAAGTCATCCACACTCTCTCTAAACACGGCTCCGAGTCTCAACTAGTTTGCTGGCTGAAGCTACAGTCACAGTACTACAGCTACACAGAATTGTTCTGATCAAAATAAGTTCCGACATTCTCCCATCCCATACATTTTTGAAGATATTACAGTTCACTATTAGTGAGGATATTAGAATAATGAACTAAATTCGGAAGTAGGGTTGGTTAGACAAGACAAGTGCTCAGACCGGAAAGAACAAAAACTAAAAAATACTTTGGAGAGCACTGACCACCACCAGGCCCGATCTCCCATGAGCCGAATGTAATCACTTGTTTTTTTCATCCCATTTTGGAAATTTCCTAAACGTTTAATTAAAATACTGCCACAAACCTTTCGAGCTATCTCTAGCAGAAAAGGTAACGTAGTAGAAATGACGTATCAGACCCAATATCGGTCCAGTTGTTCCAATTTTGGACTTTTCCTGAAAGTTTCATGTAAATCTGCCAATAACTTTTTGACTTGTGTTGCTACCTCGCTAACTGACAACCAAACAGCAACCATTACAAAATCTCCCGGTGGAGGTAATTAACATCCATCCATCCATTTTCTACCGCTTGTCCATTTTTTAGGGGCACGGGGGGGGGGTTGTGCTAGAGCCTATCTCAGCTGCATTTGGGCGGAAGGTGGGGTACACCCTGGACAAGTCGCCACCTCATCGCAGGGCCAACACAGATAGACAGACAATTCACACTCACATTCACACACTAGGGCCAATTTAGTGTTGCCAATCAACATATTCCAAGGTGCATGTCTTTGGAAGTGGGAGGAAGCCAGAGTACCCGGAGGGAACCCATGCAGTCACGGGGAGAACATGCAAACTCCACACAGAAAGATCCCAAGCCCGGGATTGAACTCAGGACTACTCAGGACCTTTGTATTGTGAGGCACATGCACTAACTACTCAGGACCTTTGTATTGTGAGGCACATGCACTAACCCCTGTGCCACATTGAAGGAAAACTATTTTATGAGTGTCTGTTTTTTGAGGGAAAAAAGAAAGTCCCCAAAAACTTGAGACTTTTGAGTGTTCATCATAATTATTTAAAAACAAAACACTGCAGTCTTTTCAGTGTAGTCCTAATACTGCTACATAAACACGACATACAGACGCAGAATGGATTGACAATCAGGCTAAATGTTAGAAACACATCAGCTTTTCAATCTCCTTCTGGGAATTATTTAGACACTTTTATGCATGTTCTGTAACATTTGAGCTAATTAGCGTCATGGATGAGCTGGAGCCTATCCCAGCTGACTGTGAGGTGAGAGGCAGGATAAACCTGGACCGGTTTTCAGTCAATAACAGGACACCTAATTCCCACTCACTCCCTTGGACTATTTAGAGTCTCCCATGAAGCTAATGCATGTAGGGCAGTGGGAGGAAGCTGAAGTACTCCAAGACAGAACATGCAGAGATTTGAACGCGGATCTCCTGACTGTGAAGGAAGATGCTATGTTATCTTATTGCATGAGGGATTAGAGTACTGGTAGTGACAGTGAAGATAACTCTCAGAAGTCATGTGACAATGAGCCCCTTCATAGTATCCAAATGAGGGCATTCTGATTTAGGATTCTGCTCGTGCATAAGACAGAGACAAACACTTGCTCACACTATTGAATGAGAAAACGTCTCCAAACCTTTGACTGGAATTCTAAGTAAACTGTGAGATCATCCTTGATGTAAATTGAGAGCTGGTTGAGTTTAGAGTTGTTTGTGAGGAAGTGAGCTTGCCAGAGAGACATTTTGGATGTAGGAAGCAGCATAAAGAAAAAAAAGTGTCACAATCACTGAGCTAATGAACTGAGCAGACATGCATTCGAGCTGACTCAGCTAGTTTTTGAGGGGCTGTAGGTGTGTGTCCATGTGCATACAATGCGCATGGCAATGAGACCTTTTTCGTTTGCATAATTCTCAGTTGGCCGATTGTGAAATAAATTGTAATTGAGTTAAAGTGCCAGTGTATGATTGTACACATGTAGACACACCAACTACTCTCCACACAGTGACATCTTTTTTGGAGCATGCTGGCTGCCACTTGCTTATTAATAAGCATGCTAAAAAGAGCATAATGGGAAGTGAGGCAAGATCCTGCACCACACTCTCATGTCCTTTTCTCTCAGTGAACCTTCAATTGCTCCCCGAATTCACACACTATTTGGTCAGGCTATGCCGGACTCTCGACCCGAGCGGTGCCTCCTTCCCCTCCTTGCTTCCCCGGCTCCCCTTGTCCACCCCTGCACCTGCAGGCCTCCCGCAGACCCCCCCATTGGTAGCCGGCGAAGGTGGGGCTGATGGGGAGGTACTTGAAGACATCGTGTCTGCGGATGAAGTCCATTCCAAAAGGCAGGTCGTACGAGCGCATCCCTTCCAGCTCTGAGGCGCCCAGACCCAAGCCTCGTTTCAGCTTCCTGATGCCTCGCTCCTCAGAAGATCCTGACCACAGATGACATCAACCTTACTGCCCCGTCACACGTTTAACCCAATCTTTGGCTCCATAAATGTCTCACCTGGAATAGTGTTGTCCAAAATAAAAGCCACTGAGCCGCCAACAAACATGGCTGTAGTGAGGAGCACGTTCAACACTTGGTCAATCTCAATGATGCCTTCAAAAAAGAAAAAAGAAAAAAATATTAAGTCACAGCCTGAGAAATACTTTTTCTTCGTGTAGGGCATAGGTGTCAATCAAATTTGGCCCGCCGTGTAATTTCACTTGGCCCTTGAGGCGATATCAAATTAACACTAGAGCTGGCCCGCCGATTATATTCAGCGGCGGTGCCGCGGTAACACCGCATTCACCGCTAATTCTCATACTTGCCAACCCTCCCGGGAGACTCTCAAATTTCAGTGCCCCTCCCGAAAATCGTCACGTCCGCTTTTCAGCCAGTCCAACGAATGCTGGCCCAGTCACATAATATGTGCGGCTTCTGCACGCACACACACGTGAATGCAAGGCATACTTGACCAACAGCGATACAGGTTACACTGAGGGTGGCCGTATAAATAACTTTAACACTGTTAGAAATATGCGCCACACTGTGAATCCACACCAAACAAGAATGACAAACACATTTCGGGAGAACATCCGCACCGTAACACAACAAAACAAATACCCAGAATCCCATGCAGCCCTAACTCTTCCGGGCTGCAATATACACCCCCGCTACCACCAAACCCCGCCCCCCAACCCCGCCCCCCTCAACCGACGCACAATATATATATATTTTTTTTTTTTAAATTATAATAGTAGGAATTTTTGAAGGTCTTTATTTTTTTTTTTTCAATCATTACTTTATTTTCATAAAATCTTAGATTTAAAAAAAAAGAAGAAAAGACTACCGGTACTTAAAAAGTTTGTTCTTTTAAAATTATTGTCATGCTAAATATTTTTTTTCTGAAAACATTGCAACTGTATTCTAATAAAATGTATCATGACAATTCAATTCTTGTAAAATAAATTGTACTCTTTATACTCATAATTACAACTTTTTGCTTACTATTTCTTTGTTTTTGTTTTTTTAAATTCAGACTTATTTCCCATTCCAATTTCATTCCTGTAAAACTGACTTTTCTTTTATTACAACAACTTTCCATCCATCCATCCATCTTCTTCCTACTCAGTGGCCTAGTGGTTAGAGTGTCCGCCCTGAGATCGGTAGGTTGTGAGTTCAAACCCCGGCCGAGTCATACCAAATACTATAAAAAAAATGGGACCCATTACCTCCCTGCTTGGCACTCAGCATCAAGGGTTGGAATTGGGGGTTAAATCACCAAAATGATTCCCGGGCGCGGCCACCGCTGCTGCCCACTGCTCCCCTCACCTCCCAGGGGGTGATCAAGGGTGATGGGTCAAATGCAGAGAATAATCTCGCCACACCTAGTGTGTGTGTGACAATCATTGGTACTTTAACTTTAACTTTTAACTTTTATCCGAGGTCGGGTCGCGGGGGCAGCAGCCTAAGCAGGGAAGCCCAGACTTCCCTCTCCCCAGTCACTTCATCCATCTCTTCCTGTGGGACCCCGAGGCGTTCCCAGGCCAGCCGGGAGACATAGTCTTCCCAACGTGTCCTGGGTCTTCCCCGCGGCCTCCTACCGGTCGGACGTGCCCTAAACACCTCCCTAGGGAGGCGTTCGGGTGGCATCCTGACCAGATGCCCGAACCACCTCATCTGGCTCCTCTCGATGTGGAGGAGCAGCGGCTTTACTTTGAGCTCCTCCCGGATGGCAGAGCTTCTCACCCTATCTCTAAGGGAGAGCCCCGCCACCCGGCGGAGGAAACTCATTTCGGCCGCTTGTACCCGTGATCTTGTCCTTTCGGTCATAACCCAAAGCTCATGACCATAGGTGAGGATGGGAACGTAGATCGACCGGTAAATTGAGAGCTTTGCCTTCCGGCTCAGCTCCTTCTTCACCACAACGGATCGATACAGCGTCCGCATTACTGAAGACGCCGCACCGATCCGCCTGTCGATCTCACGATCCACTCTTCCCTCACTCGTGAACAAGACTCCGAGGTACTTGAACTCCTCCACTTGGGGCAAGATCTCCTCCCCAACCCGGAGATGGCACTCCACCCTTTTCCGGGCGAGAACCATGGACTCGGACTTGGAGGTGCTGATTCTCATCCCAGTCGCTTCACACTCAGCTGCGAACCGATCCAGTGAGAGCTGAAGATCCTGGCCAGATGAAGCCATCAGGACCACATCATCTGCAAAAAGCAGAGACCTAATCCTGCAGCCACCAAACCAGATCCCCTCAACGCCTTGACTGCGCCTAGAAATTCTGTCCATAAAAGTTATGAACAGAATCGGTGACAAAGGGCAGCCTTGGCGGAGTCCAACCCTCACTGGAAACGTGTCCGACTTACTACCGGCAATGCGGACCAAGCTCTGGCACTGATCATACACGGAGCGGACTGCCACAATCAGACAGTCCGATACCCCGTACTCTCTGAGCACTCCCCACAGGACTTCCCGAGGGACACGGTCGAATGCCTTCTCCAAGTCCACAAAACACATGTAGACTGGTTGGGCAAACTCCCATGCACCCTCAAGGACCCTGCCGAGAGTATAGAGCTGGTCCACAGTTCCACGACCAGGACGAAAACCACACTGTTCCTCCTGAATCCGAGGTTCGACTATCCGGCGTAGCCTCCTACAACAACTTTATTCTACTAAAATTATCACTGTTTTCTCATGACTATTTTTGTGAAATTGTTTTTCTAATGTGACTTTTCTTGTTTTTCCTGGTGTACTTGTAGTGTTTGTAATATGAATTTACTTTGGATTAAATAGCATTGTCCCTATCAAATAAAGTTAGTGTTCGGACTGTCTCTTTTTTAGGGTAAAGTCCTCCCAGTTTCTTTTGTTTTAATGGCTTGTCGAATGAGGCAAAGAGACTAAAACTGAAGATTAACAATTTATTCTACAAATAGAGCAAGTAGCAACAGTAACAATACCAGCGCTGGAGAGCAGACCATGCCCTACAAGGTCTAGCGCTCTCTCTCTCTCTCTCTCTCAATGGTCCCTCTGCTCACATGTTTTGTCCTCCTTGCAGCCCCTCCCTGGCAAAGTGGTTTGGGTGTTTGTCCAATGAAACCGAACATTAACTTAGTTAACTAAACTAATCTAAATTGAAAGTTAAAGAAGTCTCGTTTCTCCTACCTCTTCTCGTCATTGAAACCAATTAAGATACTATGGACCTGATTTACTAAGATCCAAATACCACGCACTAAACAGCCTGTGCAATCTATAAAATAGCGTGTACTATTAGTTGCCGTGTCGTGTCTGATCTACCAACATTGCGTGTACAATTGTAAAGTGTTGCACACCGCCTTATTTAAAATGAGGATTTTGCGTGTACTATTTGGGGCATCACCACGGAGACACTCGATCATTTACTGCACATTCCTGTCATGCTCCTAACTGTGGCATTGTTCTATGTTTTATACTGGAGACATCTACACTTTTATGGCCATTTTAGACACAGTCCAAAGTACATTAACAATGAAATAGACTTTTTTCCCGCCCGTGAGAAAGAGGCTGCACTTACTGTGCTCAAGACGCAAACAAATGCATACTTCAAGAAGATTTTTTTCATATAGGAGATATGTTAAATGTTATATTTTATGTGAAAAAACAAACACCAATAAAAAAACCCCACTAAGGACACCCAAACGCATCTTAACGCCCTTAAGTCACCCTGCATGGAGAAATTATAAAATAATATTGCTGAATAGACGATATGTCTAATATTTTCTATTTTTTGACAAATACGTTGACACACACATAGGACAGAAGATTCTCTGTCCATCGTCTGTCTGCAGAATGCGCAACGATAAATCAGCTGCTTGTGGAACTGTGTCAGTTTGTATATACTTTTCAGATATGCTAAACAGTGTTAGCAAAATGGTAATGAGTGTTGATAAATAACATTACGCTTGCTGTATAGTATATTTGCATCTTCTCCTCTCAGTATTGTGGGCATTTTGATGAGCAGCATATATTTTGTTTATTAACGAAGACAGAGACGCAAAATAGATTGCACGCCTTATTGTGCTCACTTGAGACGCAATCCAATTTGCACATGTACAGTAGATCAGCTTTGCGTGTGCTATTAGTGTTTTAGTACATGGAAACCTTTTAGTAAATCAGGCCCTATTTGTGTGTCTTTGCAAAGATAAAATCACAGCGTGTACCGTGGAACGAAGTGAACATGCAGTGAGACTTCTGTGACGACGTGGTCGCATAGTGATGCGGGTGTGGTTCTCCCAAGGATGCAGACGGCTTCGGACACAGCTTGCAGGTAGGAAAAATGATTTATTTTAAATATAAATAATATGATGAATAAACAAAAGGGCTAGCGTGGGAGCTAGCAAACCAAAAGAGCCTAGCGTGAGAACTAGTAGCTAAGAAACAGTAAATAATCGTCGTCATCAGTTGTGTGAGAACAAACTACGAAGCCAGACAGAGTGAGGCCAGAGCAAAGACTAAATAGCCCTCTGATTAGTGCCCGGGCAACAGGTGCGCGTCCCGAACACTAACCAGAGGCAGGTGAAAGTAATCAGCTGACATGGCAACTGAACACAAACAAAATCAAATGTGCTGAAAACATATGTGACGAGAAACATAAACAAACTATGATCCGTGCAGCGGATCGTAACAGTACCCCCCCCTTAAAGGACAGATTCCAGATGTCCCTTGACACTAAATAAAACTAGAACCCAAAAAACAAGAAATAGTTCGAGAGTCAAGGGAGGGTGGAGGGAGGATTTGGTGGTGGGTCACCAGGCCACGTGTCCCCGAATCCACCGGGGAAGAGTCAGGTGGCGGCGGCGAGTGGAACGCCGCTGCCGCAGGCGAGGCGGGCGACCACGGAAAGGCCACATTCGTGGCTGCCGAGAAGGTGGGCGTGAGTGGCGCCAGAAGTTCAGCAGCCGCAGAGTTCTAAGTCTATGACTCGGGTGTCGCTGCTGTTTGCGCCACAGGCGTCCATAAACAAACCTCCGAGAGCGCCGCTTGCGCAGCCAGACCACTCGAGGTCGCTGAGACGAAGACGAGGAGAGAGTAGACGTCGCCGTGGAAACAGGAGGAGCCGACGTCGCCGTGGAAGCAGGAGGAGCCGACGTCGCCGTGGAGGCAGGAGGAGCCGACGTCGCCGTGGAGGCAGGAGGAGCCGACGTCGCCGTGGAGGCAGGAGGAGCCGACGTCGCCGTGGAGGCAGGAGGAGCCGACGTCGCCGTGGAGGCAGGAGGAGCCGACGTCGCCGTGGAGGCAGGAGGAGACGTCGTCGCCGTGGAAGAAGGTGCAGGTTCTGGTACCAGCCGTGGAGCAGGTGCAGGTTCTGGTACCAGCCGTGGAGCCGGCGCAGGTTCTGGTACCAGCCGTGGAGCCGGCGCAGGTTCTGGTACCAGCCGTGGAGCCGGCGCTGGTGTGGGTACCAGCCGTGGAGCCGGCGCTGGTGTGGGTACCAGCCTTGGAGCCGGCGCTGGTGTGGGAACCAGCCTTGGAGCCGGGACAGGGGTTGGTCTTGGAGTCGGTGCTGGTGTGAGAACCAGCCTTGGAACCGGCGCTGGTGTGAGAACCAGCCTTGGAGCCGGCGCTGGTGTGAGAACCAGCCTTGGAGCCGGCGCTGGTGTGAGAACCAGCCTTGGAGCCGGCGCTGGTGTGAGAACCAGCCTTGGAGCCGGCGCTGGTGTCAAATGACTGTACGCTGCACAGATTGTTTAAAAAGGAAGCAGCACAACAAACTTATTTCTGCATCAGTCGAGTGCGGGAAATGCAACTCTATGAGGCGAACAAGAACGCAGCAACAAACTCCATCTGAAAAGTAGCTTACTGTGGTGGAATCATTTACACCCGGTATGTATGATGAGAAAGAAGCACAGTGGAGAACGATCACTAACGCAGTCGCTCTGCACATCGCCAAGATGTGTGAATGAAAAAGCCTGCCTTTAGCCACCTACTAAAACTACTATATAGTATATGTTTTACTTATTTGTTTGAAGACAATGTATATATAATACAACATTTTTATTTACAGTACAGTATTTTATTCAAGACAGAAATTTTAGGTTTGCACTTTATTAACCTCAATGTCGGAGATTATGCAATGTGCAATGCTACATTTCTGGTAACAGAAGTATTTTGTTCAAAACAGACGTATTGCTTCCAAGAGGACACTCTTTAATTTAGTTCTTTGAAAATTAGTACATAAAAAGTAAAATTTTTATTTGGTCTAAAAAGAACAACATTATTCAGAGTAGATTTTTTCTAAGAGTAAGATGTAGTGTGTCATTTCAAACCACTGGTTTTCAGTGTTGGGTTGGTTACTGAAAACCAGTAACTAGTTACAGTTACTAGTTACTTTATTTCAAAAGTAACTCAGTTACTAACTCAGTTACTTACACCAAAAAGTAATGCGTTACTGTGAAAAGTAACTATTTAGTTACTTCTTTTTTTCTTCTTCTTTTTTTTTTAAAGCTCCCATTAATGCCCTTTTAGCCTTCATTTCAGTACTGTTATTGCACTGGAGAATAATACAATCTGTTGATCAACTTGACATGCATTTTTATTTTCCTTTTAACATAATTAATGAAAAACAGTGCAATATAAAAAGGCATTCCTCCTTTCTTTAAACTTGGACCAATGACCATTAATAAAAAAAAGTTAAAGTGCAACATAAGACGGCACATCATCTTCCTTGAAACATAGGTAGTGAAATAAAGCCTGACATCTGGAGTGATGCTGCTGTCTTCCACACTTGGAGCCATGGATTGTAGAATCCTTGTTTTCAGTGGCAGGATCATTGACACAGATGGTGAAGTTTCAGTGCTCATTAGAGATGTAACACTTTTGAGGGGTTCAAGCACCTGGATGATGATGCCACTCTCACATCATCATCAGACAGGGTGACATTTGTCTTCAGGGTTTTGTGGGTCAATGCAGAGTATATAGCTGCCTGCTGCTCCAACATATCATAAGTGGAGTTCCACCTTGTTGGGACATCATGTATGAGCTTATGAGTAGGCAGCTTTAGCATTTATTGCTTTGTCTTAAGCACATGAGCAGCTGTTGTGCTTGGGTGGAAGTAGGAAACCTCCTTCCTGATCCTCCCAAGGAGGCGCTCCATCCTATTGACTGAGATTCCCTTCTGTGATGTCAAATTCACTACATGTGCAAAGCACCTACCTGTGGTCCCAGTCCTGCCTCATTCACTGTAATTATTTGATTTTTGGCATTATCACGTGTGACTGGGATATCTTTATCTTCCATTCCTCCACTGCTTGTGTCAGTACCTGCGCAAGGTGACTCTCGTAGAGGGGGGGGGGTGTCTTCTCATCTCCCAGTCTGCTGTGATGAAGTGAGCGCTTATAGTTCCCCTGGACGTCCACCCGTCTGTCATGAGTGCAACAGATGATGCTCGGGATAGTTCATCCACAACTTTTTTCTTATCCTGCTCATAAAGATCTGGCACAATCTTATCGCTGAAGTGGGTGCGCGACGGGATGCCGTAACGTGGCTCAAGCACATTCAGCATGTGTTTAAAACCCTCGTTTTGCACAACCAAGTCTGCACCTATAAACACACCGATTCAATGGCGCGGGGCGTTCAAGCTCCTCCGTTACTCCGCTCGCCATGACCACGCTGTGTGTGGACTGAACGTGCCAGGGGGAGGTACTTGAAGACATCGTTTGTCATCATTGTTTCATATATCAAACCGCGGATCACGTGTGTGCCTCCCCTCCCCACACCCACACCCAGACACACACATAGACTGCGCCTCTTTTCTTCTCTCTGGCTTGTAACAGAGGAAGATTCAGAAGAACGACACCGCAGCGCTTCTGTTTCTAGCCGATACTACATCAAAAGTAACGTAAAATAACGCAGTAACTCATCATGTAGTAACGGTAACTGAGTTACTGAATATAAAAAATAACGCGTTAGATTACTAGTTACCGCCGAAACTAACGGCGTTACAGTAGCTAGTCCCAACACTGCTGGTTTTTGATCAAATAAAAGAAAAACTTGTTCTGAATTGTCTGTGAAGTGTTTCTTTAAAAAGTAGGGGGGAAAATACATCTGAAAAAAATCATAAATATATTGTTTTGGTAAAAAAAAATTGGCCTTACTATTGTAGACTGTCGTTGGAATGGACAATAGGGTTGCTCTTTTTCATCTCAACAGTTTTTTTTCATCACTATCATAGGGCGGAAACATCCATGCTCCGGCCCACCCTCCTGGTTTTGGGAGTATAAATATCTTGGGTTTTGGCACTAACTGCTAGACTAGATCTGACCAATCTAAGTCTATGAGCATGAACTGATGAAGCCTACTCGGATGAGAGGCAAAAAGTCTTCTAAGACAAACCAAACAGTCCAGTTGCGATTGAGTGAATGCCCCAAGACTACAATGACCTGGATGAATTAGAACATCCATAGACAACTTTAGATATGTTAGCTAGTAATCTAACCTAATTGGTGCATTCTTAGTTTAGTCCACCCACCTGTGACCAACGGGTTCTGTTTGAGGTAGCTGGGCAACATCAGACCAAAGAAGATGGAGAAGCCCAGAACAAAGAGGTTCCTGGAAGAGTTGAGGTCCACAAACTGGAGGTTGGACAGCCCCACTGCTGTGATCATACCGAACAAGGTGCAGAACAGCGCTCCCAGCACCGGGTCGGGCAGGGAGGCAAACAGGGCGCTGAATTTACCCACAAGTCCCAGGAGCAGCATCATGGCGGCTCCGTATTGGATCACCCGCCTGCTGCCCACCTGGGAACCAAGCAGAGATCAGGATTAGAAAGGATGTGATGTGCATTATTACTACCACACAAGGCATTTATTGGATCTGACAAGGTGATCGTAACAATGAGAGGCAATACCTTTGTTATTCCCAGAACACCGATGTTTGGACTGGAAGAGGTGGAACCGTTTCCTGTCCCGAAAAGACCGTCCAGTACGCAGGAAATGCCTTCTATAAATATGCCCCTATGGAGAGAAAGCAATAAGGAGGTGTCACATCACAAACAAAATGGAGCAATTGAGGTAGAGTAGTGAAATGTACCTATTGATGGCGTGGATGGGTGGCGGAGGGGCGCACGACAGACGGGCGCAAGCGTAATAGTCACCGATAGACTCGATGATGCTCGCGACCACCGCGCTCATCATGCCAATCACACCTGCAGCTGTTACATTAGGAACCCCCCACTGGACTGAAAAGGCAAACATACATGCTTAGTGTTTGGAGTATGTTACATATATCAGCAAATACACCAACAAAGTGACAACACACACCTTCTCAGTAGATGATTGCGCCTAATCAGCGTATAGTACCAATGTGAAATTATTTGTACATGTTTTAATACATAGGAAAATATCCATCCATCCATCTTCTTCCGCTTATCCGAGGTCGGGTCGCGGGGGCAGCAGCTTAAGCAGGGAAGCCCAGACTTCCCTCTCCCCAGCCACTTTGTCCAGCTCCTCCCGGGGGATCCCGAGGCGTTCCCAGGCCAGCCGGGAGAGATAGTCTTCCCAGCGTGTCCTGGGTCTTCCAGGCACGTCCTCCTACCGGTCGGACGTGCCCGAAACACCTTCCTAGGGAGGCGTTCGGGTGGCATCCTGACCAGATGCCCGAACCACCTCATCTGGCTCCTCTCGATGTGGAGGAGCAGCGGCTTTACTTTGAGCTCCCCCCGAATGACAGAGCTTCTCACCCTATCTCTAAGGGAGAGCCCCGCCACTCGGTGGAGGAAACTCATTTCGGCCGCTTGTACCCGTGATCTTGTTCTTTCGGTCATGACCCAAAGCTCATGACCATAGGTGAGGATGGGAACGTAGATCGACCGGTAAATCGAGAGCTTTGCCTTCCGGCTCAGCTCCTTCTTCACCACAACGGATCGATACAGCGTCCGCATTACTGAAGACGCCGCACCGATCCGCCTGTCGATCTCACGATCCACTCTTCCCCCACTCGTGAACAAGACTCCGAGGTACTTGAACTCCTCCACTTGGGGCAAGATCTCCTCCCCAACCCGGAGATGGCACTCCACCCTTTTCCGGGAGAGAACCATGGACTCGGACTTGGAGGTGCTGATTCCCATCCCAGTCGCTTCACACTCGGCTGCGAACCGATCCAGTGAGAGCTGAAGATCTTGGCCGGAGGAAGCCATCAGGACCACATCATCTGCAAAAAGCAGAGACCTAATCCTGCAGCCACCAAACCAGATCCCCTCAACGCCCTGACTGCGCCTAGAAATTCTGTCCATAAAGGTTATGAACAGAATCGGTGACAAAGGGCAGCCTTGGCGGAGTCCAACCCTCACTGGAAACGTGTCCGACTTACTGCCGGCAATGCGGACCAAGCTCTGACACTGATTATACAGGGAGCGAACTGCCACAATAAGACAGTCCGTTACCCCATACTCTCTGAGCACTCCCCACAGGACTTCCCGGGGTACACGGTCGAATGCCTTCTCCAAGTCCACAAAGCACATGTAGACTGGTTGGGCAAACTCCCATGCACCCTCATGGACCCTGCCGAGAGTATAGAGCTGGTCCACAGTTCCACGACCAGGACGAAAACCACACTGTTCCTCCTGAATCCGAGGTTCGACTATCCGGCGTAGCCTCCTCTCCAGTACACCTGAATAGACCTTACCGGGAAGGCTGAGGAGTGTGATCCCACGATAGTTGGAACACACCCTCCGGTTCCCCTTCTTAAAGAGAGGAACCACCACCCCGGTCTGCCAATCCAGAGGTACCGCCCCCGATGTCCACGCGATGTTGCAGAGTCTTGTCAACCAAGACAGCCCCACAACATCCAGAGCCTTAAGGAACTCCGGGCGGATCTCATCCACCCCCGGGGCCTTGCCACCGAGGAGCTTTTTAACTACCTCGGCAACTTCAGCCCCAGAAATAGGAGAGCCCACCACAGATTCCCCAGGCCCTGCTTCCTTATAGGAAGACGTGCTGGTAGGATTGAGGAGGTCTTCGAAGTATTCCCTCCACCGATCCACAACATCCGCAGTCGAGGTCAGCAGAGCACCATCCCCACCATACACGGTGTTGACACTGCACTGCTTCCCCTTCCTGAGGCGGGGGATGGTGGTCCAGAATTGCTTCGAAGCCGTCCGGAAGTCTTTTTCCATGGCCTCCCCAAACTCCTCCCATGTCCGAGTTTTTGCCTCCGCGACCGCTGAAGCCGCACACCGCTTGGCCTGTCGGTACCTGTCTGCTGCCTCAGGAGTCCCATGAGCCAAAAGAACCCGATAGGACTCCTTCTTCAGCCTGACGGCATCCCTCACCGCCGGCGTCCACCAACGGGTTCTAGGATTACCGCCACGACAGGCACCAACCACCTTGCGGCCACAGCTCCAATCGGCCGCCTCGACAATAGAGGTACGGAACATTGTCCACTCGGACTCAATGTCCAGCACCTCCCTCGTGACATGTTCAAAGTTCTTCCGGAGGTGGGAATTGAAACTCTCTCTGACAGGAGACTCTGCCAGGCGTTCCCAGCAAACCCTCACAATGCGTTTGGGCCTGCCAGGTCTGTCCGGCATCCTCCCCCACCATCGCAGCCAACTCACCACCAGGTGGTGATCGGTAGAAAGCTCCGCCCCTCTCTTCACCCGAGTGTCCAAAACATGAGGCCGCAAATCCGATGACACAACTACAAAGTCGATCATGGAACTGCGGCCTAGGGTGTCCTGGTGCCAAGTGCACATATGGACACCCTTATGTTTGAACATGGTGTTTGTTATCGACAATCTGTGACGAGCACAAAAGTCCAATAACAGAACACCACTCGGGTTCAGATCCGGGCGGCCATTCTTCCCAATCACACCTCTCCAGGTTTCACTGTCTCTGCCAACATGAGCGTTGAAGTCCCCCAGTAGAACGAGGGAATCACCCGGGGGAGCACTCTCCAGTACTCCCTCGAGTGAATCCAAAAAGGGTGGGTACTCTGAGCTGCTGTTTGGCGCGTAAACGCAAACAACAGTCAGGACCCGTCCCCCCACCCGAAGGCGGAGGGAAGCTACCCTCTCGTCCACCGGGTTGAACTCCAACGTGCAGGCTTTGAGCCGAGGGGCAACAAGAATTGCCACCCCAGCCCGTCGCCTCTCACTGCCGGCAACGCCAGAGTGGAAGAGAGTCCAGCCCCTCTCAAGAGAAGTGGTTCCAGAGCCCTTGCTGTGCGTCGAAGTGAGTCCGACTATATCTAGCCGGAACTTCTCCACCTCACGTACTAGCTCAGGCTCCTTCCCCCCCAGCGAAGTGACGTTCCACGTCCCAAGAGCCAGCTTATGTAGCCGAGGATCGGACCGCCAAGTGCCCTGCCCTCGGCTTCCGCCCAGCTCACACTGCACCCGACCTCTATGGCCCCTGCTATGGGTGGTGAGCCCATTGGAGGGGCGACCCACGTTGCCTCTTCGGGCTGTGCCCGGCCGGGCCCCATGGGGACAGGCCCGGCCACCAGGCGCTCGCCATCGTGCCCCACCTCCGGGCCTGGCTCCAGAGGGGGGCCCCGGTGACCCGCGTCCGGGCGAAGGAAATCTGGGTCCTTGGTTTGTGTTCTTCATCGAGGTCTTCGAGCTGCTCCTTTGTCTGATCCCTCACCTAGGACCAGTTTGCCTTGGGAGACCCTACCAGGGGGCATAGAAACCCCCGGACAACATAGCTCCTAGGATCATTGGGACACGCAAACTCCTCTACCACGGTAAGGTGGCAGCTCAGAGAGGAGTTCATTACAGCCATTTGCTAAAATCAAAAATGTTAATTTTATTTCTCATTAATGTACACTCAGCATCCCATCTTGTAGAAATTGTTGAAAATGTATTAAAAATAAAAAACTCCAAAATTACATGTACATAAGTAATCAGACCATTTGCTCAATACTTTGTTGATGCACCTTTGCAGCAATTACAGCCTCAAGTCTTTTAAAATACGATGCATTAAGCTGGGCACACATATCTTTGGGCAGTTTCGCCCATTCCTCTTTGCAGCACCTCTCAAGCTCCATCAAATTGGATGGTAAGCGTGGGTTTTCATCCAGAATGTCTCTGTACATTGCTGCATTTATCTTCCCCTCTATCCAAGTCTCCCAGTTCCTGCTGCTGAAAAACATCCCCAAATCATGATGCTGCCACCACAGTGCTTCAATGTAGGGACGATATTGGCCTGGTGATGAGCGGTTCCTGCTTTCCTACAAACATGATGCTTAGCATTCACGAAAAGAGTTCAATCTTTGTCATCAGACCAGATTATTTAGTTTCTCATGGTCTGAGAGTCTTTCAGGTGCATTTTGGCAAACTTTTTACTAAGAAATGGCTTCCGTCTGGCCACTCTACCAAATTGGTAGATTTCTGAAGAGTTGGTTGTCCTTCTGGAAGGTTCTCCTCTCTCCACAGAGGACTGCTGTAGCTCTGACAAAGTGACAACCGGCTTCTTGGTCACCTCCCTGACTAGACTAATATGAATACAGCAATGTACAGAGACATCCTAGATGAAAACCAACACTTTCTATCCAACCTGATGGAACTTGAGGTGCTGCAAAGAGGAATGGGCGAAACTACGCAACGATAAGTGTGCCAAGCTTGTGGCATTGTATTAAAATAAACTTGAGGCTGTAATTGCTGCCAAAGGTGCATCAACAAAGTATTGAGCAAAGGGTCTGAATACTTATGTACATGTGATTTGAGTTTTTTTATTTTTAATACATTTTAAAACATTAATACATTTCTGTTTTTTCTGGGGTGCTAAGTGAACATTAATGAGTAATAAAATAAACTTTTTGATTTTAGCAAATGGCTGCTAAGAAACAAAGACTGAAAAATTAAAAGGGTATAAGTTCTGCACCCATTGTATTTAAGGTGATGAGTGACGTACTGTACATTTCACGCTTTCTAATGCCATTAATATATTTGATCTACAGTGGAACCTCAATTCACGAACCCCTCTATTTGTGAACTTTTCGATTTATGAACCATTAGATCGAGCCAAGTATGTCTCTGTGTGCGAACCATGTCTCGGAGTACAAACGCTTCATTCAGTCATGCCTGCCAGACAAAACGCAGGGAACATTATTGTAGCGGTGGCAGGGACCTTCACTCATTTTCTGCACAGGGGACTTCCTTGTCACCTTCTAATACTTCATTCAGTATAAGTGCCTTTTGTTTAATTTTCCCCCTTTTGACCATATTTGTCCATTTTGCTAACTCAATAAGTCCCAAAAAGCCAACAGACCAGCATGGAATAAAAAGCAGAGAATACCTCTACTGTGGAGTCAAAAAAGACTATTTGCGAGGAGTACTGTACAGTACTGGCACTCGCAAGTAGGAGGCAGGATTGACAAGCAGGCTCCTTACTACAGAACAGAATATTCTGAAAAATTATGTCAGAGCAGACTTACTTCACAGGGATGAAAAGACATGACAGGTGCTGTACACTCTTATAGAAGCACAAGAGCTCACACGCAGGGGGTGGAGAGAGGGAAGAGTCTTTGGCTCTCCCCGTTTGCTTCATTTTTCGTCTGATCCTTGAGGGTGGATTTTATTTTCTTAAATGTTTATTAAAGTTAAGGAATGTTTGTGAGAGCACCATAGTGACTTCTGTGTGTGTGCACGTGTTGGCAGAGCAGCGCACACAGCACAGTTCAGCTTGTAGTTTTGGCTTGTTATTACTGTAAATAAAAAGTGGATCTATCAGCCCCTTATGTTTATTTGATATACTGTACATTACAGGCAAACATTTCCAGATCAACACTGTATGGAAAAAAATTGTGATTTTTTTAGTTGTGATTTCCTTCTCTGCATGAAAGTTTTAAAGTAGCATATATTAATGCACTATGAAGAAGAATGTTTTAATGTAGACACATAGAATCATCATACAGCTGTGATTATATGCATTAAGTGTTCATTCGAGGCTAAGGCAAAATATCGAGATATATATCGTGTATCGCGATATGGCCTTAAAATATCGCGATATTAAAAAAAGGCCATATCGCCCAGCCCTAATTGTACATATAAAGAATTCTCAATATATTCATAAATACATATATGTTTTGCATTTTTGTAGTAGGTAGATCATTTTGGCTTGGTCATTTTATAAGTAGCTCCCATGGTGAAAAAGTGTGTGCACCCCTGGTCTACAGCCCCCAAAACAACTGAGTTGTTTTGGGGGCCACATTTCCAGAATGCTAACATCCGGGAGGCCGGACTTCTCCCTTCACTATTAGGCCTTTTTTGTGTATTTCGGAGAAACAGCGTTCTCTACAGTGGGCATTCGACTTTTGTATATTTTGTCAGAGTTAGTAAAATATAATTTCTATGTCAACCCTCTATGTTTTTTAGGAATCTGCTGCAAAAATGTGAGTCTCTGACAAGTTTTTTTAACTGAAGTTGTGGACCACCAGTTGCATAGCTGAAATGATGAAAGGGAGTGGACCAGTAGCCTAATGTACAGTATTAAGCATGCTTACTAGGGCTGCAACAACTAATCGATTAAATCGATTAAAATCGATTATCAAAATAGTTGGCGATTAATTTAGTCATCGATTCGTTGGAACTATGCTATGCGCATGCGCGGAGGCTTTTTTTTTTTTTTTTTTTTTTTTTTTTTTTAAATAAACCTTTATTTATAAACTGCAATATTCACAAACAGCTGAGAAACAATAATCAAAATAAGTACAAACACAGTACAAAACAGCGGCAGGCGGCGCTGAGGCTACGTCTCATGAGGTGGAGGTAAGCTAGCCAATGATGTGGTCATGTACAGCTCACGTGACGACGCCGTCTGGAAACATTTGAAAAATGGCGCAGGAAAACAGTACGGATAGTTTAGCGGAGAAACATCTTGAGGTTATTGCTTCAATGGAGAAAAGTGTGCGACCTAAGTCGTCAAAGGTGTGGGAACACTTCACTTTAAAGACTTCAAAAAAGAGCGTTTCCTGCAAAATGGCACGGAAGTACAACATTGCTTCAGGAGCACCTGAAAAGGAAATATGTTGAAGCCATGGATGAAGGTAAGAACTCACGGTACGTAACTTTTTAAGTCCATAGTGGCAACAAGCATTCATGAGTTCAGCTTTTTTGTGAGTAACGTTAACGTTATGCCTTTGTTGCAACGCGGGGCTGATAATGTGTCTCCGGCACATTTGACTCCGTTTTGAGAGACAAAACGCACGGTTACCAATTTCGAAATAAACGTAACGGACAGAAATATCTCAGGTTGGTTTCATAATGGGTCAATGTAGCCGGGCCCGATAAAGCTATATAAATATATTTAGATTTGAGTGACGCTTTAGTATAACTAAACGTTATGAAGGTGCTGGAATATTTCATGCTATTATTCAGACGCAGCCTAAAATGAATCCTTTATTATTCACAACAGAAACTTGTACAATATCTGATTCAGTTCTGATCTGATGAGTTACATTTCTGTGTTATTATTGCTGTATGCTGCATCCCCAATGTCCAGAACATGGTGCCAGTATGCTGTTTTTTTTCAATAAAATACTGGAAAGGATATAAATGTAGTTTGTCTCTTTTATCCGATTATTAATCGAAGTAATAATCGACAGATTAATCGATTATCAAATTAATCATTAGTTGCAGCCCTAATGCTTACGCACAAAAACCTGGCGTACGCACTTTTTCACAGAAAAGTTGAGATGTATCAAGAGTAACGGTATCACAATCTCACAGTACGGTATGGCCACAGTACGATATTATTGTGGTATATGTCAAAAAAAAAAAAAAAGGATTTAAAAATGCCCTAGTGTGTAAAATGAAGTGGCAGGAATGTTAAGAATAACACAATTACTGTAATTGAACACAAATATAAACTCAGATGCTCTAATCATATGTATTACTACAAACAAGCGTTTTTAAGTACAAAAAATTGTGCAGGAGCATCAACTGTTAAATATTTAAAAAAAACTTACAGTTTAGTGTCTTTAAAGTGACAATGTAAACATTTAGTGTAAAACAATGATCAGTTTAGTTTCTTTCAACTGTTACTTTATGAGAAGCAGTGTCCTTCACAGTGGACTTTTTTTTTTATCAGTTTGGAAAATGCTATTTCTCAGAAAAGTCTCAGAAAAGTCTGGTGCTAAAGCACCAGAAACAAATACAGTTTTTGTTTGATACCTTCCCCTCACCTCCCAGGGGGTGAACAAGGGGATGGGTCAAATGCAGAGGACAAATTTCACCACACCTAGTGTGTGTGTGACAATCATTGGTACTTTAACTTTAACATCATGGCATTATTGTGAAGACTTTGAAACTGCAATACCACGGTATCTTCAATACCATTACACTCCTAATTAAGAGTGAACTAAACGTAGAAATGTGAAGTACTTCACAGCTAGCCTATGCACATTTCTACATGCCGTGGATATTTTGGCGACACTCAAAGGTGATCCTGGGTAACTGTTTAAATAAAGAAATGTCAAACAATTACTCCTCAGAATTATTGATGTTCACATCAGAAACATATGAACAATTAACACTCCCTGTGTGTGCAATTACACTAATGGATATAAAAGCTTAGGCAACGTGGTACATCCATTAATTTTTCCACCGCTCGTCCCTCTCGGGGTGGCGGGGGGTGCTGGAGCCCATCCCAACTGCACTCGGGCGGAAGGCGGGATACACCCTGGACAAGTCGCCACCTCATCACAGGGCCAACACAGACAGACAGACAACATTCACACTCACATTCACACACTAGGGCCAATTTAGTGTTGCCAATCAACTTATCCCCAGGTGCATGTCTTTGGAAAAAGACTAAAGATGAATTAAAAGATTACATTATTGGCATGCTAACCAGGTATATTACATTCCCATGGAGCTGAACAGGCCAACATTAAAGAGCAATTTGAATGTCAACAGGAGACATTTTCATTTGATCAATGTACAGATCATATGTGATGCGCAAATGCAATAAAGCAAGATGGCTGCAATGTGGCCTGGTTCAACGTATTATTTTTACATTCTCAGTAACAGCATGTTTGGGTACAGACTACAAACTGGCATGGTTGGCTTCTTGAGGAGTACATATATTTATGTAATTGTCGTAATATTAATCTCTGTGAGGCACATAGAGCTTATGTGCCGCCAAAATGTATATCCCATCTTTACAGCATCATTACGAGTCATCATCATCAAAGTTTATTCTTAATCACATTTTAATAAATTATAATTTTTTTGTGCGTACATTTTCTGGATTTAAGCATGCACCCTTTTTTTGTCTTAATATGAGGCCCCAAAAAAACGGAACCGAGAAAAACACTACTAGTATAACTAAAGAAAATTAACAAACGTCTACATCTGAAGTAAACAAACTACAGCAACACTTAAGTAACATACATCAAATTACGAAAAGTACCTGACAAAATAGAGATGATTTAAAGGGGACCTATTGTGCAACATTTACTTTTCTTACCTATTGGTACCTGTTTTTGGGTACTTGGGATTTGTATAAGTCGCAAAATTTTGAAATCAAACCAAGGAGGCACGACGGAGATATTTATAAAACAATCTTGCTGTTATTCATTCTTCCTCCAAACAAGCAGTTTGGAATTTGCCCAATTTGTGACATTATTCCCCATTGGTGAAATTAGCAGACATCTCCAAATATGACAAAGTTTTTCCCGAAGAGCTTTGCGCGAGTCTGGTCTGCGTTACAACTTAGAACCCTGCCTCAAGCGCTAAAAAGGAAATACTCACAGGGATACGGGATCTTGAACCAGGGCGCAGCCGAGAGTATTCCTTGGCGTGAGTCTGTGCGGGCGTAGTAGCCGTATTTTTCCTTCACAGGCGGGAATACGTTGGTTATCGTGAAGATGAAGCACAGCAGCCATGACACCAGGATGGCCATGATGATCTGGGTGTATGACAAGTGGAGGTGACCATCAAACAGTAGACAGTAGAGGGAGTTGAACTGCACTGCAATGTTTCTGCAATCATGTACATCCCGTTTTATGAGTGGAAATTGAAAAAAAACATTCAACGATTGGTTTGTCCGAATTTTTTTGAAATACAAAAAATTAAACTGAAAAACAAAGCGTTTTCTTTTCGTGTCGAAACGCAATAACTAGATCTAAAAAACGGTTTAAGTTTCATTTTATATTCCAAAAATAAAAATCTGTAGTAGGTATGGAGGTTAATTTGTGTCTTCATTACGAAAGCTTTTTTTTTTTTTGACCCTGAATTTATAACTGAATTTTTTGCATTTAAATTTTGTGAACTGAATTTTTTTTTACATTAAATAATGCTGACAATTTCAGTGAAAAACCAAATTCAGTGTTTTAAAATTCGCTATAAAAAAATCTGTATAAAAATTCAGTGCTGAAAAATTCAGTGTCGAAAAATTTGCTGCTTCAAAAAGCAAGACTTACGTCCGGTAAATTAAGACTGAAGCAATTGATCCTGTCTCAGAATCAGCCAATGAGGTGTCAAGTTTGAAGTCACGTGACATTGGTCTCGCAAAACAGCATAAAAAAGGCAGTTACTGGGCTACCTGGGCATACTACAACATAATAAACACTTGAATGTGGCCCGCTGAATATTTTAAAACTATAGGAATGATTCCAATGGTCAGAATCTGCACTTTTGAGTGACATACAATACGAAGCCCTGCTTCATGCAGACCAGGCATGAACAGAGTGGTCGGGGCTTGTTTACAGAGCAAAAAGAGAGGGCAGATTTCTAGAGTTCTGCAGAACAGTGATATTTTTTACAAATAAGTGGATTTTTTTTTTACCCTTGGTGTTTATGTTTTGTCGTGTTTGTTGCATCTTTGTTGCTCTTGCTCGATTATAAAAAATGTCGATCAAGAAGGTGGTCTGGGAACTTGGGAAGTAGAGGAGCAACGTTCATATATTCTCAAAATTCAGTGTTTTGTTGTTCATAGTATTGTAAA
Organism: Nerophis lumbriciformis; assembly: GCF_033978685.3. Lineage (NCBI taxonomy): Eukaryota > Metazoa > Chordata > Actinopteri > Syngnathiformes > Syngnathidae > Nerophis > Nerophis lumbriciformis. Next base: position 2,958,901 of record NC_084580.2, read on the forward strand.
TCCCAAATTCTGTATTTTCATGCACATTCTGAGTGTCTTATTCAACGTGTGTCTTGTTTAACTAAACAGACCATCTCAAAAATAGAATAATCTCTTAAGTTTTTTTTGTTAATTATATGACAGTCAGAATGTACATAAAAACATTTTATACACTGAATGTTTTACACACAAAATTTGTATACACTGAATTTTTTTTTACAATTAATTTCTATACACTGAATTTAAAAAATAAAAGTTTTTTCAATGGCAAAGCATAATTTGATGTAAAAAAAAATAAAATTCAGTTCACAAAATTCAAACGCGAAAAATGTTGTTACATAAATTCAGTGTAAACAAAAAAGCTTTCGTAATAAAGACACAAATTAACCTCCATAGTTGGCAGAAATGGAAAAAAAACTGACCAATAACAGATGTTTTTCTATATTCCGACACCCTAACTGGAAGTTTCTACCTATTGACAAGAACGCGGATTGGCTTTTAGAAAAACAACAACATTGTAGTGTTGAATCTTGCGTCAAAAACACCAGATGATCATAGATCAATGTGTTTTTATATCTAATTGCAAAATACCACAGACACACAGTTATTCCCTCAGAATATGAAAAAACATCTGTATTGGTTTCTGGACTGGTGGTTATTTTTGTTTTAAAATTAAAATCAAACCGTTTTTTAAATATGTATTTATTGCTCTTTAACCCTAAAAAAGAAGAACTTATTTTTCTATTTTTTGTGTTTCAAAATGAAAATGAAATCAACCTATCATTTTTTGTTTTTTCAATTCTCATTCATGAAACAAAACAATAACCAAAACAGAAACTGACCCATTACACAAAGGTAAAAAAGGTATAAATTATCCTTTTAGAAGTTATATATTTGATACAACTCTTGTTTTGGAGATTGTCAAATGATGTGTCAAGAGAGACACTTCCAGTCATTATTTTGCAATTTTTCCATGATCATGGTTATTTTAAAACCACCATCTCTTAGCGCTTATTCATGTGCACACTTCTCTCTTTCTCCAAATACAATGGTGCCTAAACTTATGAGCTTGTGAATCTTGCTCATGACAAAAAACTCACAACTCGAATTAGCCCTGACCATTGAAATACATTTAAATCAATGTAATCCGTGCTTTCTCTCTCCCCCAAAACAGCACAATTTTAACATTTAACATGCCTTTTAAAAAGAAAAACAAACTTTTGGACAATAGTTTTATGAAGTAATGTATTAATGTACACTGGTACTTCAACTTACGATTACCTTAACTTACGAGATATTTGCTGTGTCTCAGCTTTTTGCTATGCTTTGAGTTGAAGGCATAATTTGAGTAACGAGCATTTTCACCGCCGGTTGAAGTAGTGATTTTCCACAGCCCACAGCCAGAGAATGATACAATCCTGCCCTCCCTCCAACCACCCTAACTGAGAAAGTTAGTGCGAAGGAGAAGAAGCGGATAACCGAATCAAAGAAACAAACCACTAGAAATAGGTCCGATCGGTTGCCTGACCTGGTGAGTCAGCCTCGCGGTGCTGATGGTATGCGTCGCACGGACTACAGCCGGCCTCCACGGCATGCAGCCGCAGGAGTCCAAACAACAAATATTTATCCATGGAGGTACGGGGGGGTCTGCTTATGCTGTGTTTGGCGTGTTTCGGTTTGTTCCGTCTCCATGCTTGGTAGGCTCGGTGGTCGGCTTGTTCATCGTGGACGGGCACAACTTGCTGTCGGCTCTGACCTCACTCGTACGTCACTCAAAAATGCTCGTGGGCAACATAAACAAAAATTTCCTTCAACGAGTTCCTATTGTCACACGACGGAGAAGTAGCCTGTAGGAGACACCTACAAAAGTCTGCTACCCAAGGTAAATGATGAACTACTGTAGTTGTTTGTGGTACATGGTATTGTAATGTGTTTCAAACAATATTTATTATCTTAAAGTTGTTTTTTTACTTTTAAAAAGGCATGTTGCATGTTAAAATTGTAATGTTTTGGGAGGGCCAAGCACGGATTCAATTGATTTCATTACATTACAATGGGCAGGGCTGATGAGAGATACGATGGTACCTCAACTTTTGAGTAACTTAACTTACAAGTAATTTGAGGTACGAGCTGTCTCTCGGCTTTTTGATATGCTTTGAGCATACCTGGATTTACTAGCATTTTTACTTTCGGGTGAAATAATATTTGTAACAGGGGTTGTGCCATTAGAGCAAAAAAGAGTTCATATAATCTTACACATTGCTGTGCCTGCATCTTTTACACAAGAAACAAACATGTCCAACTTTTGGCAACCTTCCCGGTGGGTCAGCCCCGCTGCAGAGTCTGCATCACACAAGTTGCAGCAAGCCTCCACACATGCGGCCGCAAACAACGAACACATATCCATAGATGTATTGAGAAGCTGTGTTTCAATTTGTTTTGTCTTGTCCTGATTCAACAAACTAGATGGTCAAACATCGCTTGTTGCCTGTCTTGCCAGAAGGAACTTCTCTAGTCCATTGGTGATACTGTTGCCAGATGACAGGAATGAAAAACGCAGCAGCTCTATGAAAACAAGTAGCTTATAATAAGGGGATAAATATGCGGACATGGCAACATTAGACAGAGAATCAGAAATTGTCCGTGCCTCGAGCAGCAAAAAGCTGTACAATATGAATACATTCTTACTTAAAACTTCTGTAGTTATTTGTAGTAAATGCTATTGTAATCATTTACAAACAGTATTAAAGTTTGTTTTTCTTACTAAAAAGACCTTTTAAATGTTAAAATTGTGTTTTTTGGGGGGAGGAGCAAGCACGGATTAAATTGATTTGAATTAATTTCAAAGGGGGCAGAGCTGCTTTAGGGTACAAGTATTCTGAGTTATACGCTTGGTCGTGAAATTCAATGTGCTCGTAGGTTGAGGTACCACTGTACAGCATTTACCTTGAAGACCAACCACAAATCAGTTGGTTTCACTTGTTTGTTGAATTTTCACTTTGCTAGTTACAGTGGTAGTTCACCCTCACTCTATTATGGTGCGGGGAACTCACACGAGAAGTGTCGCTCTGAACGCTGGTCAGGATCTGTGTTGTCTCCTTCAAGCTGCTTCTCAGTCGCAAACACCATTAGTAGTTTCTCAAATTTTGTGAAGGAATGTTTGCCTTTTCGATATTGTCTGCTGGTGTGGGAGCTGGCTGCTGCTTCAGGAAGTGCCGACTGCATGGTTGCCTCACGGGGGGCTGCACTGTCGATCGTGTTTCGTTTATTTTTGGTCCGTTGAGTGTCTTCTGCTTTTAAGAATGCATGTTATGGGGGAAAAACTTTCAGGGTTTGTTCTGGGATTTGCTGCGCCAGCTAACGGCGGGGAGGCTCATAACTTTTTCTTCTTCTTCATCGCGGGGGCACATACATACTCGTAACTCGAATTATGCTCGCAATTTAACATAAAACCAAGAGACAGCTTGTATCTCAAATTACTCGTAGGTTGAGGTACTGTATACTAAGTTGGAGATAACGATGAAAAAGGTAAGAGCGTTGCTTTATAATACCATACATTACTGTACAAACTAACAAAGAGTATGGTGCACATTTGTTGCGGTAAAACATCATACCAGATTGAAGATACTGAAGTATTTTAACTAAAATTGCTGTCTGTTCGTATGTCCCAATGTTCCAAAACCGGATTGTCTGTTTGCACTGTGTGATTGCTTTATGCTTATGTGACCAGCAGAGGGCAGAAAAAGACTGGTGTCTTGCACCATTCTGCTGCATGGTGGTACACTTGAGGAAAACCTTTCCAACAGTCATCCCAGGTCACATTGTGCTTCGAAGTCTGGTTGTGTCTGATTTTTTATAAAGCATTTTTTCCGTATTTTGGGCCTAAATCAAGCATCTTCAAGCATACAAATGGCTAAATGAATTATAAATATCAATACTACAGGAATATTGGATCCTACATGAGACGACAACTTCAAATGTCAGTACAGTATATGTCTAATTTTCTATTATGATGTCTACTATGTTGGCATTAACAAGTAAAGGTGACTGAGCGTTATTTCATGTTTAAAGAGCTTTCATAGTGTTTAACCCCACTTTTAGAAGGTCAGACACAGGTTATTTATGCTCTAGTAATGAAAATTCTCCATTTACAATGAATAATTCCTACTTCACAGATTTTCATTTACCACAGTCACGCCCAGAACCAATCAACAACGATAAACGAGGGATGACTGTATATGGATAATAAAAAAAAAGAGGTCAGACCAACATTTATTAGGAGCTAAGGCTGCACTTACTGGAAACATTTTGAACACCTGCAGCCTGTAGGTTGTCCAGCCTTTCTTCGCTTTGTAGACGGGCAATGGGAATTGGACATTTCTGGCATACTGGGAGAAGAGAAGCACCAAGAAAATAGTCCTGCAGACACAAACAATGATCCTGAGTTTGAGCGAGTTTTGTTGGCACAAAATATAATAAGAGCTTGAATTCCAGGAGGCAGCTAAATAGAACAGACTAATACAAAACCCTACTTCAATAAATGTGAAAGCTGTGAAATACATGCTCAACATGTGGCTGTGATTGATTGTAAGGTACTGATGACTTGATTTTATCAACAAGCTCATTCCATCTGGTCTAAACATATTCTACTTCCCCCTTGTTATGTATGGAAAAAGACCTCAGGGCTACAAAACAAATCAATTGTCTTAATGGCCTGAGAAAGGGCAAGTTATTGGCAGTTACAAATCCTATCATGTCCGTCTGGCGCAGCGGCCCCTGTGGCTATGACGCAGAGAGACACGATGACACAGCAGCAGATGGAACAAGGCACATTTGAAATGTAAACTTACATTATAGCAATGCCCCAGTGTTTGCCTGCTCTCTCCCCCGCAGCCTGGAAACCGGAGAGACCGATAAGGGCCACAGTAGGGGTGATGGTCAGAGGTCCAATATACTTCAAGAGGAGTCCGGGCAGACCCAGTGCCCCAATACACACCTCCACGAGAGAAGACACAATGATGGCCCCTTGGATCTGAACCGCAAGACAATAAGGGTTGAACACACTTTTCACATTGTTGAATGAAGAATACCAGAGCAGTCATATTTACAATGCATATTTATTTGGTAGAGTCTTGATACCAATTTCCTTGAGCGGCCACACACAAAGAAGTTGAAAGCCTCCATGCTTTTCTAAGTTTTCATCTGTTAATGACTTCTGGAGCACCAGATATTTCGACAACAGCCATCTTGGCTTGGTTGACCACCACTGTTTTTCACTTCCAGGAAGAAGCCATGTGACGGAATACAAACAATTATTGAGGTTTTTAGTTTGTGATGCACACACCAAAAGCGACGATGGCTGTGACGTTGATGAGAACAAAACGAGATGATATGTTGACCTTTATTAGAAAACTGCAGTGACAAAATATATGAGTGGACCAACAGACGTTTATTTAAGGGAGTCACAAAACAACGCAAGCGCATTTTGAAATGTTTTAGGGCTTTGTCTGCATGAACTATGCATGAGCTTTTGACTTTTAAGCTTCTTCCCACAAATTTAAACGACAACTACAAATTATAAAAGTTTAATTTAAATGCATACAATTGAATAAAGCTCTTGCTGCTAGAAGTGATGAGCCAGCATATCCACAGTGCTGTTCCATCGTGTCTTGTGTATCAAACTCAGATAAATACATTTGCAGGCAGGCACTTTTTAATTGCCAGTCGATGATGTTAAATGTAAATGGGTTATACTTGTATAGCGCTTTTCTACCTTCAAGGTACTCAAAGCGCTTTGACACGATTTCCACATTCACCGATTCACACACACACACACACATTCACACACTGATGGCGGGAGCTGCCATGCAAGGCCCTAACCACGACCCATCAGGAGCAAGGGTGAAGTGTCTTGCTCAAGGACACAACGGACGTGACGAGGTTGGTAGAAGGTGGGGATTGAACCAGGAACCCTCAGGTTGCTGGCACGGCCACTCTCCCAACTGCGCCACGCTGTTGGTGTTCATTAATTGACTTGTGCATTTGCTTGAACTAACACTGCGGTGATACCAATGAAACAAGGCAGCCACGGTGCGGTTCCAGTCATACCTCGGCCACTGACACTTGCGTGTTGCATGTCACCAACTCTTGCAATTCAAGTCAAATACTTCAAAACACTCGCATTTCAAATCAGCCCCGCACAATGTAATGAACTGAAATCAATTTAATGTCACGGTATCAAAATGTGATTTGCTCTTTTAGGCTCCAAGTCAGTGACAGCTGCTTGTAAAACCTCAGCTATGTTTGTCCCTTTGTGAGACTCAAAATGTGGGTGAGGCTTCTGTCCTGTGTCTGCGAGATAGCGGTCGTCTTAGACGAGAAATATTGTTACGCTTCAATCTCGCCACACGCTTACGTCACCATTCGTGTTCCTCTCCACTCAAATGTGAAGCAAACAAGTGAGGGAGATGATATATTTCCAACACCTTTGTGCTCATAAACAGGTTCTCGGGACAGATATTGCTGTTTGAAAATAGTTTGTCTATTTTGCTTGATAGTGGATCTTTGATAAGAAATACAGAACAAAGAAGAGAAACCCTTTAAGGCATAGAGTTATGTGTCCATATTTGTTTTGATCTTAAGAGGTGCTCCAGATGTAATTTATTAAAATCCATTTGTTTGAGCCCAAACAAGTTTCATGTCACATTTGCCACAGAGAAAACAGTTAGTTAATTAGCTTGGCACAAGAAGAAAAGGCTAATGAATATTAGCAAGTAGCAACAGTAAATCAAGCCAAAAAAAAGTCACATGGTTGCCGTAGGAAAACTATGTTATGTAGTAGCCCATACTTGGCAGCTGTTCAGCTTTTGTTGAATAAGCGATTATTTAGGAATGTTGAATAACATTTGCTGCAAGGCATGTCTGGCCTTATATACGGTACTCCTGTAATACCATTTTAATTTCCTGTTTCACTTGGTGTTTCAATGTCAACCATTTCTCCAACTTCCAAGTATTTGTGTTAAATTTGTGTTTTTTTGTGTTAGCTCACTTCTCGTATCCTGGGATGCCAGATGTGTTCTGTGTGGAGGATCTCTGTGCTGTTTGTCCCGAGTATCTCTGAAGAAGTAACAAACAACAATATGATGACGATTAAAGGTAGTGTCTGCAAGCTTGGTTGTAAACAGAAGACCGATGATCTGGACTGAAACAGGACTTACCTGTGTTGTTACAATTCCATTTGTCCAGTGACAGAATGGCTCTGGCAGGGGCCAGGAAGGCAAAAGCACTGGCCTGGAACAAAGGCAGCCTGGAATCCAAAAGCATTCATTAGGAGAGACAAAATAACAATAATTGACTTGAATACACTATGTGGCCAAAATAATTGGGACTGCATCTCCACTTGAAATTGGGAAGGGCATTCAAGAAATGTCCTTGACAAGTGAAAAATATCACAAATGATTAAAGGGGCAGATTTTTTAAAAACCAAAAGATATAACAATAACACCACCGGCAAGCTTAATGGTTTAACAGAATATGATGAAAATAATATGGAAAGTTGGTGCCTTTAGGCACCCGTGTAAAGTTTCACACAGCCTCTTTAATTCCTACAAGTTTAGGAACAGAAAATGTGAGCAAAATTACTTTATCAAACATGGGCATAATCTATTTTCCAAATTTTACAAAATCTTTTTATAGGGTTGGACAAATCTGAATATTCTAAACTCCTGTTTCCATATCTTCATGGATGTAGCTCAACTTCCCATGGCTGACGTCAATGTCTTTTTTTAGACAGCACCCTTAAAGGTTGGAACCAATTAATCTACTCAATTTCGCCTTATTACATCAAAAAAAGAATGGTCACTCTTGACACTACTTGTAGTTTATGGCATTGACTTGTTTTGATCTAATGTTATGTGTAAGGCAATAGTGCTTTACTTGACCTGCATGTGACTCATAATCATCATGGGTCAATGTCCTGTAAATGGACTTTTCTTTGTAGCCGATGCGGCCATTTACCACTGCTCCAGGTAGACTCCCCTACTGTTGGAGCTACGTGACCGCTACTCGGAGCCAGCCAATGCATTCCTTCGCTCTTACAAATAGCTCAGGAATTACTATGGGGTCAAGAGCGAAAACAATTGCGAAGAAAAACAAGGTTCCAGGCGATGGATATGCAACAGGCTGAGGAGGATTGGCAGCTGGCTCCTTTTGAACATAAAGTGCTGTACAAGTTGAAGTTGCAAGGTAGCAAAAATATCAAAATAAATACAGACATTTGAACAACTAAATAGGCAAAATGACAAGTATGACAAAAGAAACATTACAAGTCGTTTAAGAATAAAAAGTACAAATAAAACATAGAACATGATATGCTCACCAATCAATTCCACTAAGTTGACAGAATTTATAACAATGTATTAATCAGTTTTCATACACGTCCATATGATGGACAGTGAGCAACCTCACTCTAGCCCAGTGGTTCTTAACCTTGTTGGAGGTACCGAACCCCACCAGTTTCATATACACATTCACCAAACTCTTCTTTAGTGAAAAATAAAATGTTTTTTTTTCAAATTCAAGACAAAGTTATATGTTTTTGGTAACAGTTTAGTATGGGGAACATATTCTAAGTAACAAAGACATAATTTAGAGTTATTTGGACACTAGGGGAACATATTCTAAGTAATAAAGACTTAATTTAGACTTATTTGGTTATGGTTAGGGTTATAATAAGGCCATGCCGAATAAGGCATTAATAAGTACTTAATAATGACTAGTTAAGAGCCAATATGTTACTAATTTGCATGTTAATAAGCAACTAATTAATGGTGAATACGTTCCCCATACTAAAGTGTTACCATGTTTTTTTTACTGGTGCATAAAATGAACCGTGCATGAACATCACCTTGTTCAAACAACAAAACCAACACAGTGCATAAACTCACAACAAATTACACACCTGCATATCAGTCAGCTGTTGCCGTATCCGTAATACGGCGATAGGGAGAAGTTTGTATTTACACGATGAGTCGGGTGTGTTTTGACCTCCGCCGAACCCCTGAGGCCGACTCACCGAACCCCTAGGGTTCGATCGAACCCAGGTTAAGAACCACTGCTCTAGCCACTTTCTATCTATACGAGTTACACGTATGTACAGCTACATAAGGTATTGCAAATATTTACAATAAATGTTATTTTAGTTTTGTCTCTGTTTGGTTTTAAGTTCACTAGCAGATCCATTCAGGCAGCAGGTTAGTTGGACTTGATACTGATAACTCAATTTATCATGTCCTCCACTATATTTATTCATCTTACAGAGATATTTTGGACAATTCTATGTTTACAACCTAATGGGAACAGTTTGGCTAAAGGCCACCTCTGACCTCACAAATGTCCTCTGGATGAATAAACAAACATTCCCCACAGTTACACTACAAAAAGGTTGCCAAAAAATAAAGTTGAAGAAGGGGGAGGGGGGGGGGAAGATCTCAAAGTGTGTTGTATTGTCACCTCCTGCTAGGGTGTGTAAATACCTGAATTAACCATAGGACATTGTGGATCCTAACAGAACATAATTACCATTGAAAATGGTTGACACGGTGCCAGTGAGTGTACAAATGGAGAAGATGAAAAAGATTGTTTTAAGTGTTAAAGGGGAACTGCACTTTTTAAAAAAAAATTTGCCTATCGTTCACAATCATTATGAGAGAACATGAACACAAGTCTTTTTTTTTTTTTAAGGATTTTAAAAATGATAAAAAACGCTTGCAAGATGCGGCTAATGGAAGTCACCGTTGTAGGCTTCAAAGCCCTCCATCAACGTTTTATATACAAGCTGCAATCTATATATAATGTAGTAACAGACATGCTCATAACAATATGTATTATGTACAATATTTACCATATTTTGGTGATTTTATACACAGCCGGAACCATTTCTTCGGCACATTTATTTCCGTTTCCAGAGCAGTGCACTTCCTGCAACAAATATGTTCTTACTCCCTGAATCAAATGCAAGTGTTTTCTCTAATCATGGCAGACTTGGTAATAGACAACGAAGACGAATATATTTGGACAAATGAGGATTCACAACCTTATCTTTTTCAAACTAAATATACGGAGGATGAACTGCTGCTTATAGAAGCAAGCACAAGAAAAAGGGGGAATCTTTGCAGCAGACGGAAGCCCAGAGTGTGCAGCATAGTCACCCTGCAAATCTGGAACTTTTGAGCCAAGCTATGCCGAATTATCGAGTTACCAAATCCACTGGAAACGTCCCCAGCCAGCTTGACCAAATGGACAACTGTCCATCGAGTGAGTCACTATAGCATTAATCATGATACACGCAGCACATCACCGTACACTACAGTGCATATGCTGTCGAGCTAGCTGTGTACAAACAAAACATGAAATGTGGGCTAATACTTTACAGATACTGTAATATGAGTGTCCATGTTTTTCAGTCAGTACAGATTGGTATCTTATCACATTGTTTTGTGCATTACAAATTCAAATGCGTTTCATGCTGAAGTAGAAGCTAGCTTATCTCTTTCTGTAGTTAGCTTCTACAGTTAATACCGTAGCACGCCGATGTGTTAGTGCGCTAGAAAAATCATTTATCAATGTTCGCTCTTACAAAAACAAAGTTGCTACAGTTTGGTTATAATACAGGCTACTGATTGTAAATTAAGTATTGTTTTGATTGATTAATTGATTGAGAAGTTTATTGACATCTTAAAGAATTGAATCCATGTAATGCTTTAAAAAGGCAAATGGATGGCACAAAAAGCCAAAAGGCTTGTTTCCATTGTGGTTCATTAAATATTCATCACATTTGATACATTCAATAATAAAAGATATATAACCTGTAACATGTATATAAACAATTACATTAAAAATGGATAAATTATGTACATATACACAGTATACATGTCAGGTGATTTGAAAAACAATATATACAAAAAATGGGGGGACGGAGGGGTATATACACTATGTACATAACACTATGTACAGGACTATGCACATGTTGGCTCCAAGAGTATGCAAAACAGAATGAGAAAATATATATACACTATAACCACATATAAACCTGCTTGATGCTTCGGAAAGTTGCTGGGGATCAATTTTGGTTCAGATCAGGTAGCTGTTGAGCTGAGCCAAGATTTTATGGTAGTTTTAAAATTTAGTAGGGAAGTTCGAATTTTAAGGTCTGTTGGTAGTGCATTCCACTGTGTAGTGGCAAAATAGTAGAATGCATTTTTTCCCATGAGAGTCTTGAATTTGGGGGGGACGAATTAAGTGCCTGTTGACATTGTTAGAATGCATTTTTAAGGTGAATTAGAGGTAGAATCGATCCATTAGCTGCATTGCGAGCTACAAAGAATTAGCCAATTTTTATGTTAGAAAGCGAAAAACCTTCTTGCCTCTCATAATGATTGTGAACGATAGGCAACATTCCAAAAAAAGTGCAGTTCTACTTCAAGACGGGTAGACAACAATGGATTTTAGCTTTAGTCGCATAGCACAACCCTCATGTTTCTCACGCTGCTTGCCTGGAGTCACACAGGATCAGTCTGCACTAAACTTAAGCAAGCACTCACTTAAGACACTTTAGAATGACATGCAGAGGACCGAGGAAGGGGGAAAGACCCTTATCAAAGACAATAGCCATCTCTGCCAAAGAGCGTTAGGAGTGGAAGAACAGAGTTTGAATTGCATGTAGATGGATGCTTGAGTAATGTGTGAGTGTGTGTACCTGCAGCCCAGTGTGGTTTGTAAGAGGGTGGTGATCCCCACACAAAAAAAGATGGTTCCTATAAGCTGGCTGGTGGCCCACTGGTCGTAACCGACGCACATGGCTTCAGCGAGAAGGAACGGCACCGCTATGGTTCCGCTAAAACATGTTAAATAGTGCTGGAAAGAACAACAAATTAGTTAAGGCTGTATGTTGAAAATGTTTTTGCACTGCTTCAAACGCAATCTAAGCATTTGGACTCATCCATGTGATGTGACTGCCAGTCAATATATGATTGCATTCACAAGTCAAAGCTTAATCCTTTACTTTATATTTAAATTTGATGAGATCTAATACCAACATTTAACCTTCACAAAGCAAAATAGAAATGCATGGTTGTAGACAACTGCACTGAATCCCAATACTTCAATTGTTAATGATACTGTATACACCACACTTTGTGATAGTATGTATTTGTTTATGTAAGCTGACTTTTCTACTGATGAACCACTGCACACAAAAAGAGGAATATTTGTGAAAACATGCACCCCAACTGTGTTGCCTGTGCAATTATTTCCCTTAAAAAACACATGGCTGTAATTTATCCCCATAAGGTTGACTTGAAATTTCTCGCACAGTCCAACAAGCAGTAAAAATTCCCTCCCGTAACTTAACGAGCGAAGGGCGAAACCTTCACGCCACAAGTCTACCTGGTTGATCCTGCCAGTAGCATATGCTTGTCTCAAAAATTAAGCCATGCAAGTACCCTGCCTTCCGCCCGATTGTAGCTGAGATAGGCTCCAGCGCCCCCCGCCACCCCGAATAGAATAAGCGGTAGAAAATGGATGGATGGAAGTCTAAGAACACACGGGACTGTACAGTGAAACTGCAAATGGCTCATTAAATCCAGTACGGTTCTTGTATACCAAAATTGCGTGCACACATTTAGCAGCAGCATGGGTAGACTTGTTTTTTTTGTTTGTTTTTTTAAGTGCAACCAGGATGCATCACACCTTGCCTACACAACATTGAGATGATTGATGATTTCAAAGAAACACATTAATCCACTCTCAAAAAACAAATAGTATGAAGCAAAGACATAAGTAAAGATTGTGTATTTACCTGTAGCCCAAGAAACACACACAGGTACCAAGGCGGAGTGTCCTCTATAATATAAATCATGTCCATCCTTTTCAGATCCGTACTGTCTGAGCTGTCCAACGTCTCCGACATTGAGCTCTAAACACACAGACACACGAGGGCTGGGTATTGGCAAGGACTTCACCATACAATTCAATGCAATATTGCCATATTGTGATTATGACAATGCAGGTATGTTGCAATAGTTATACATTGTTCATAAAAATGCAGTTTAAAATACAAGTTGTATATATTTACACTAAATCAGTGGTCCCCAACCTTTTTGTAACTGCGGACCGGTCAACGCTTGAAAATTTGTCCCACGGACCGGGGGTGAATGTGGTTTTTTTTGTCATTAAAAAATACAATCATGTGTGCTTACGGACTGTATCCCTGCAGACTGTATTGATCTATATTGATATATAATGTAGGAACCAGAAATATTAATAACAGAAAGAAACAACCCTTTTGTGCGAATGAGTGTGAATGGGGGAGGGAGTTTTTTTTGGGTTGGTGCACTAATTGTAAGTGCATCTTGTGTTCTTTTATGTTGATTTAATAAAAAAAATTAAAAAAAAGTATTTATTTTTTATTTTATTTCTTGTGCGGCCCGTTACCAAACGATCCACGGACCGGTACCGGGCCGCGGCCCGGTGGTTGGGGACCACTGCACTAAATGACAGTAATAAATCATCGACAAATGTGCATGGACAAACAGAGTCAAAAAACAATGCACTGGTGTTGAAATTATCAATTTCCATTTATTGCAATTGTACAGAAGTGGATCAAGTTTATTGCCACCTAAAGGTCTAAAAAACGCCCTTTACTTCTTAACTTACCATGCTCACCACTAATCCAACACAGCAAAGTATCAGTACATCGATAGTTGTCCTTTAAGTTAATCGGCCCAAAACATGACATTAGAAGAAAAAAAGAAGTAATAAATATAAAGACATTCAAAATCAACACTTTTGCAGAAGATAAAATGCCAGATATAGTATGCTGTATATCCTATTTCAAATACATAGTTTACTCTATTAATCAACTTCTTGAAAGTGACCACAGTGCTTAAAAATAGAACGGGAAAGTTTGTATACTCCACATGTGCTTTCACATTGCCAGAAAAGAAAAGTGCACTGTCACAGTGACAACATGAAAAGTGTGCACTAGTGTCCAGTTTAATGCAGTTGCTGTGGTTTAACAGATAATTATTTTCACTGTAAAAAGTATGAAATTATTTTTGATTAACCAAAGACTTGTCTTATGAAGGAATGCCTGGATAAATAATATCTATTTCTCTATGACGTAAACCCATATTTTATTAAGTGAGAGTCTTCAAAAAGGTTGCATTTTCAGTTTTTGGTGACGATGTTCATTCAGATTTTACACATATTGCACATATGTGGTGTATATAAAATGTAATGGATATGCTACGGTGTACATTTTGCTAAACAGTAGGGATATAATGATATAAAAATGTGAACAAAATTATCATGTTATTATTATCACAGTATTGGTGAATGTGCTCAGAAAGTAATTGTACACACAGGGCATTATGTTGAGTTAGTTTAAAATATTAAATAAAATAAATAGATACACTTTACTGTCTTGGCAGAAGAGACACATTCTGGCTTTGAGAGTCACATTTTTATTTGACTGTTTGACTGTTTATCTTCTTTCATTTTTGAGAAAAGAAAAAACAGGTGTTGGGCACCTACCGCTGTGGACTCTGTAATATTGGTCTGAGTATAGATCTATCACTCGGTTCTAAGAGAGCACTTTCTGTATGTTCAATGTTAACAATTGAATAGCTTAGTTATTACTCAGACAGCCATGTGTTTATGTTAATAATAATTATTATTATATAGCTAGCGAGACACCACTAGCTTGCTTCTTCAATGAAATAGCAGTGTCACCAGTCTATAAGTTTATCAAAGTGCAGGTATCAATCACGGTTTTACAATAATTTTAAATAAAATGGTAATATTAACCGTCGGGGAGTTTTACCATGGTTATTGTTGTACCCTTTATTGTTACATCCTTACTCCACAGTCACATTTATAACCCACTTTCTGTGTATGTCTGCAAGTTGTTTGTTTGTAAAAGGGTTCCCTTTAGATTTAATTGAAAACCTTCAATGCCCCACCCTCTCCAAAAGTATCGGTATTTATCTTTTGAAAATGTACACCGTTCCTTTTCCATCTTGAAGACAAACATCTTCGCTCTTTTATTTTCAGACAAGGTCAAAAGTAAACAACTTAAATAGATTCGCCGATCACAACATTAATAGGTCAGAAAAGTGTATCATATGTCATCTTTAAAGATTCTTATATAGCTCTCATGAGATCACATTGTAATCAGATGTGCTTATGCTTTAGGTCCCATTCTTTTTTATTTTTATATGCTGCCTCTAAGGGAAATCATTAGGACACAGCATCAGTTTCCAGTTACGCTGATGATACATTGCTTTATCTTCTGATGACAAAGACATCAATTCATGGATGGCAGTGAATTTCCTACAGCTCAACCAGGACAAATCAGAGGTTTTAGTTATAGATCATGAAGGCCAGAGAGAGAAACTTTTACCAAAATTACAAGATTTTAAGCCTACACAATCCATTAAAAATCTGGGCGTGATTTTTGACTCCGAGCTGACTTTTATCCCACCTTAAATAATATTACAAAAATAACTTTTTATCAACTTAAGAACAAAGCCAGAGTTTGCTCGTTTCTCTCTCAGGCCAACACGGAGGTGCTAATGTATGGTTTTATTTCCTGTCGTTTAGAATATTGTAATGCCCTGCTCTCAGGTCTTCCCCCCCCAAAAAATATTAGAACTCTACAATTATCACAAAACTCAGTTTCACGCGTGCTGACAAGGACCAGAGGGCGGGAGCACATTACACCTGTTTTAATGGCCTTGCGCCTTCTTATCTATCTGACCTGCTTTTACCATATCAACCCTTGCGGATCTTGAGGTTCTCTAGCGTTGGCCTTTTATCTTTACCAAACACAAGAACAAAGGCCCACAGTGAAGCGACATTTAGCCACTATGACCCCCACCTGTGGCACAGTCTGCAGAGAGCCTTAAGACTGCAGAGACAGTTGTTTTTTTTTTGTTTTAAGTTTAAATACACACATTTTATCAGGCTAAACTGTTAGTTATTTTTTTATTTTATTTATTGCTATAATTACTGCTATTATTGTCTAAATGTAATGTTTTTTTAATTAATTTATTAATGTATTATTTTACACACATTTTTAAATATGCTTTGTACCATTTTTGTGTAGTTTATTAATTCTCCAGTGTGAATACCTCAAAGGTGGCCTTTTTCCTCGGTGCCATGCCATGTTTTGTTATTGTCAATAGTAGGGATGTCCTGATGCGATATTTGGATCGGATCGGCCGCCGATATTTCCAAAAAAATGCGTATCGGCAAAGCATGGGAAAATGCCGATCCAGATCCAGTTTAAAAAAAACTCCGGTCCGTGTTGTCCAACGCACCGATTTAAATAATACATTCCACTTTTCTACTGCTCCCTAATTTCCGTTCCGCATTTTCCAGCACACCTTCAACACATCCACACGTCTTTGGATTCTCACGCAGTTGCTTTTAGCTGCTGGCATTACACGACAGGCTCTTCTCACTCTTTCCTGTCTCTCCTTCTCACAGACAGCAAGCGCACCTTCTTACACACGTCACATACTGTCACGACACACGTCACGTCATACGTCACATACGTATACGCCCTCTCCCAGCAGAGAGGTAGCAGCATGGCTAACGTTAGCTGTGGTGCTAGCGCAGCCGTACGCGCCTGTGCAATTGCTATGGCGTCACATTAGTGCCAAAAATCCGAGCGCATAAAAACTGTTATTGCGCGCTGATTCTGCACTTTGTGCGCCGTATCGGTCTGTGCGCTGTCATGTTTCGTTTTGGCACTTTGGGGGCGGGAAGCTTAGACGGCCCCTTCTTTCTGATTGGTCAGGGGAAAAATGCTCAGAGCCAATCAGAAGTATAGCAGGGCGGGTCATCGTCAATATGTATCAAGATGTACGGAGGAAGAAGTGGATAAAAAAATGTTGCACGCTGATGAAAGTTATTTCATACCACATAAACACAATACAGGGTAATACAAAATGTGACCCAAATAAATAATAAGACAACAAACACCATAATCACATCTTTCAGCCAGAACTGGTCCACCAGCAATAACATCCGACCATAACATTATTTTATAATTTCCCTTCTTCTTGAACATTTGTTTTCTAATTTATGGAATTTCTTTTGATTCAGCCATAAAAGTAATAAAATAATATTTGAATTTTGTTTTTAAAATGTTAAAAATAGCCTTTTAATAATGTATTCTGAAACAGTTTAAAATAATCAGAGAACTGACTAACACTGACCCTACACAACTATGTTGCACAATTAAGTAATTTTTTTTTTTTAAAGCAAAAGAGGTAATTTCAACAGGTACAGCATCCTATGTCATATCTACATGTAATAAGATTTGAAACAAGGCAAACCGTTTGTAAATTGGTCGAAAATCGAGCAAGTTATGGTAATGTAATTAGTACATGTACCATTGACATCAATGTAATGATTGAGGCTAGCTGTCCGAGGTAAGATGGCTACAACGTTGCTACGCTGGAGAATGATTGGTCATATGAAAAATGCTCAGAGCCAATCAGAAAGGAGGGGCCGTCTAAGCATACCCGCCCCCAAAGTGCCAAAAAGAAACATGACAGCGCGAGGAGAGATGCCAGGAGTACACAGAGAGCGCACAGACCGAGACGGCGCGCGTGCAGAAAGGCACCACGTGCGTGTGCATGAAGGCACCACGCGCGCGCGCAAAAGGGTGTCGCGCGCGCGCACGAAGTGAAGAATCAGCGCGCGATAACAGTTTTTATGCACTTGGATTTCTGGCATTAATGTGACGCCATAAATTGCGCACTGCTCAAGCGTCCTCTGCGCACGGCAAATCTACGCCACGCACAAAATCAAATAAAAAAATAAGCGCATAACAATTTTCGACACACGGACACGACAGAGAAAACAGTTTTCGTCATCATTGTTCAAATATTGTAACGTCTGTCGAGACGCTTATCTCCATTCGGTGCCACACGTCCACACCATCAAAATGCCGAGGCAAACATTTCCAGATAAACACCGTATGAAAAAAATAGTGATTTTTTTAGTTATGATTTCCTTCTCTGCATGAAAGTTTAAAAGTAGCATATATTAATGCAGTATGAAGAAGAATGTTTTAATGTAGACAAATAGAATCATCATACTGCTGTGATTATATGCATCAAGTGTTCATTCAAGGCTAAGGCAAAATATGGAGATATATATCGTGTATCGCAATATGGCCTTAAAATATCGCAATATTAAAAAAAGGCCATATCGCCCATCCCTAGTTCAATGATGCCATTTCTGTTTGTCATGTATAATTTTGTCTATTTTGTGTTTATCCTTGAATAAACATGTCAGTTTCTTGTTACCAACCATTGTGTATTATTCAAACTCACCTAATTCAGCTGGCTAGTTGTTATCAAGAGTACTAAAACCCTTTTCAACATGATTCTGACAACTAAGTAGGCTAAATAACTTTAAACTTTAATACATGCTCGGATAGGCCAGTATCGGTCAGTATCGGTATCGTATCGGAAGTGCAAAGACCTGGATCGGGACATCCCTAGTCAATAGTGCTGTGGGTGCATTTGCGGTTCTTTCCTCTCTCTGTTTTAGTGTAAAGCACTTAGTGTTGACACTTGCATGTGCATGAAAAGTGCTATATAAATAAAGTTTGATTGATATGTAGGATCTTATAGCTAAACATTTATGTTTAATTGGACACAGAAAACATTCCGGATCTAGGGTAACCTTTACCTCATTTAGCTACTCATGCCTTCCGCCCGAATGCTGCTGGGATAGGCTTTATTTCCCCGTGGCCCAGAGAGGCACAAGCGTTAGAAAATGAATGGATGGAAGTCATTACTCATTGTATTTTGTATTTAGGAAAAACGTTTGCAGGTTTTTGTCCAGTCAAGTGTATCAGAAAAAGAAAATCTCTGTATCAAAATATTACAATATAAAATGAACAGCAGTAAAAGAAGAAAATGTACACGACGACTAAGCTCCAGCACTTTTGAGAGCTTAGAACATGTGGGTTGGGTCAGAATTTTTAACATGTGACAGTATGACATCGTGATGACCTTTCATTTATTTTTTTTCATATTTCATTTATTTCAGGCAACGACATAAAAAATAATAACAAAAAAAGTACAAAGTTAACAACACATAATAATATAATTTAATATAGTGCAAAAGGTAATGTATAGTATGTAATGTATGATTGTCCAGTTTTGCCTGGAAGGGAGTGGGAAGAATTCACCTTACCCAGTTAAACGCAATGCGTTACCTTTTCTACTCCTTGGACTTTAGTGTAGATGGCCATTAACTCTGTGTTCTCCGTATCCTGGTCTCCATTGGCACCGCCCACTCCATTTACCACCACCTAAACAGACAAAATTATGTTTGACATATAAAAGATCAAAACAATCTCCTGATCACAGTGTGGTGTATGCGTTTACTGTAATGGTTATGCTTTCTTGGTGCCTGCTTCATTTGCATATGGCTGATTTGCAATGTTTATTTTCCGTTACCATCAATTAGGTCTTTCTGTTTACATGCCTACCATATTTACCAAATATCTATATCTATACTAATCTACTTAATCAAATACATCTAATTTCTCCAATCAAAAGCACCTAAACACATCGCCAATTTATCTACCCATTTATTATCTCTACCTTTCTCACTTTTACCTACATCTCGGTATACCTGTCTCTCAACTCGTCTACCCATCTAATAATTTATTTACCTAGCATCTAGCTACATGTATTCCAATCGATTTAACTTTCTTATTTCAAAATACACCTTGACTAAACTTTAGATTAAACTGTTATCAAGTCTTTTTTTTTTTTGTCCTGTTCAGCTTCCCAGGCAAATCATATAGTTGATGTAGATGCCCATATCGGCTGTTCAGATTTACTTTACAAAATAGAAGTGTAGGATACTTCTCTTGTTGCCTTATTTGTATTTGACTTTATTAAATGTATTTATATTATCATTTGGTGCAGCCGGGCCGGAGCAGGAGGGGATAGAAAGAGAAAAAAAGGAAGACAGAGGGGGAAATTGTGGGGACAAGAGTGGGATTAGACTGAAAGACAAAAACAACAACAGCAAACACAACAATAACAACAACAACAATAGAGCAACATCAGCAAATACGACATGTACAAATATGATGGTAAAAGTGACAGCAAAGAAGCAGTTAGCGAAATAAATAATACAGAAATGACAATGAGCATTATTACACTACAAATGGATCAATACAAATACCAATAGAAATAGTGCTATTGATAATGAACAATACCAATAATTTACCTCTATTACCAACAATACAGTTGTTCAAATGCAACAATACATATACGTAATGATAACTAGAGATACAAAAGAATGCAGAAAAATGGAGGGGAAGACAGAGAAGCAACCTATATCAACCTTGTAGACCGCCATAGTAACAATAGGTTAAGCTTTGTCAGTGTGCCATGTGTTACCCAGTTTACCCTAGAGCAACAACGTTATCAAGTCTGAGCAAATAAATTATGTGCATTCAAGCATTTTTTTTTAATTCCTGTATGACATGCTGACATCAAAACTGCATTTGTTGCATTAACTTTTTAAACCCAATACAAATATTTTAAGCCAGTAATAACCTCTGATTAATCATGATTAATCCAAATTCAAAAGTGTGATTCATCTGATTAAAAACATGTATAATTTGACTGCACAATTGTTTTATTTTGGGAAGGAAATGATACAAATAGATAGTAATCTATCGATGAGTTGGTTCGATTAATCGATTAGTCAGATAAAACGGACTTTCAATCAATCAATCAATCTTTATTTATATAGCCCTAAATCACAAGTGTCTCAAAGGGCTGCACAAGCCACAACGACATCCTCGGTACAAAGCCCACATACGGGCAAGGAAAAACTCACCCCAGTGGGACGTCGATGTGAATGACTATGAGAAACCTTGGAGAGGACCGCATATGTGGGTAACCCCCCCCCTCTAGCCCTGCCACACATCACTGCTCTCATGTCCACTTACTGCATGCGGCTTTGCAAAAACTATGTACCGATACGTATATTTAATGTTTTGGGCACTTCATGCTGCCCGTATGTTATTCATTTCTATAAGTTACACTCATAAAAGCATTAATACCAATAATCGTTGCTCCCCTAGTTATTTCAGCTTTTTCAAAAATAAGTGCATTGAATCTTTTTGTTCTTTTTTTCTTACATTTTACTGATGTTTTTTTCTAGATTTTATTCTGACAATGCTGCGAGCCAACAAACAAATTTAGGTGCGAGCTACACTTTGGACACCTCTCATCTCCACTACATCCTCCTCAGAAGTAAGAACTAGCATACTCTGCAGGGGACAATTTTGTTTTGCATAAGAAGGCTATTTTCTTGAAACTTCAAGTCACATAATATGGAGTCAGAATTATACACCATTTCAACATATTCACATAACACACTTCCTCCTTATGGTGTGTCTCTGGAAATAATAAGTGGAAGCTTTGATGTAAAAAACAGCTCTTCACAAAACAACCGAGGAGGAAACTAAAAATCTTTCACATTTCCTTCCTCTGATTTTGTGAAAACCAGCAGAATATTGAGAGAGGACTCGAAAGCAGACAAGATTCACTGCCACTTTTGTAATCAGAGCAGAAAACAGCATTGGAATATTGAAATACAAGGTAAGGAAGAGTTCTTTCTGCAAATATTTGTTGAAAAAAATGGTTGTATTTGCATAACTTAAAAAAAAAAGTCATGTGAATATTACGTGTCAATGAGGATCTTATCTTGGCTGCTTTTATGTATTTAATTTTGAGAAAGGGTCACAAGATAATACTTGAGGTTGGAATCAGTTTCCACCACAACAGACTGTGACTTCTGTACGGTTGCCTGGAAGTGCAAAACACTAACATTTCATGAAACAAATTACCATCCATCCATCCAAAGGGGGGAAGGGGGGGGGGGGGGGGGGGGGAATTACAATTACAGAAAACAAAATAAGACGAAACAATATACAATTTCAGAAAACACAAAAACAAAAGCCGAAACAACTTACATTTCATAAAGCGGAAAGGTAATTTCTCAAATCCCTAATTGACAGCTAAACCAACCAATAATTTTGTCCACATCAGCTGAGTCTTTAATTACCTTTTCGGCACTCTGCGGACATGAACAGAATGATTGGCTAATTTAGCTGTCAATCTGGGATTTGAGAAATTCCCTTTCCGCTTTATGAAAACGTAAGTTGTTTCGGCTTTTGTTTATGTGTTTTCTGAAATCTTTAAGTGTTTAATTTTTTGTTAATTTGTTTTTCTGAAATTATCAAGTGTTTTGTCTTTTGTATTTGTGTTTTCTGAAATTGAAAATAATTAAAATTTTTGTTAACTTGTTTTCTGAAACATCCATCCATTTTCTACCACTAGTCCCTCTCGGGGTTGCGAGGGTGTTGGAGCTTATACCAGCTGCATTCAGGCAGAAGGCGGGGTACACCCTAGACAAGTCGCCACTTCATCGTAGGGCCAACACAGTTAGACAAACAAACATTCATATTCACATTCAAACACTAGGGCCAATTTAGTGTTGCCAATCAGCCTATCCTCGGTTGCATGTCTTTGGAGGTGGAAGGAAGCCGGAGTACCTGAAGGGAACCCATGCAGTCATGGGGAGAACAACCAAACTCCACAAAGAAAGACCCAAGCATGGGAATCGAACCCAGGACCTTGTTATTGTGAGGCACCAGGACTAACCCCTGTATCACCGTGCAGCCTGAAATTGTAATTTGTTAAATGAAATAATAGTGTTTTGCACTTCCAGGCCACCGTACATTTAAGTTTTACGATAGAGTTGTTGCTATATTATTTTCCCATTTGAGCAAATGTATAGACAGACAGACAGACAGACAGACAGACAGAGACAGAGAGACAGAGACAGAGACAGAGACAGAGACAGAGACAGAGACAGAGACAGAGACAGAGACAGAGACAGAGAGAGAGACAGAGAGAGAGAGAGAGAGAGAGAGAGAGAGAGAGAGAGAGAGAGAGAGAGAGAGAGAGAGAGAGAGAGAGAGAAGTATACATACACTTGTAAAGAACAATGTCATGGCTGTCTTGAGTTTCCAATAATTTCTACAACTCTTATTTTTTTGTGATAGAGTGATTGGAGCACATACTTGTTGGTCACAAAAAACATTCATGAAGTTTGGTTCTTTTATTAATTTATTACGCGTCTACTGAAAATGAGACCAAATCTGCTGGGTCAAAAGTATACATACAGCAATGTTAATATTTGGTTACATGTCCCTTGGCAAGTTTCACTGCAATAAGGCGCTTTTGGTAGCCATCCACAAGCTTCTGGTTGAATTTTTGACCATTCATCTTGACAAAATTGGTGCAGTTCAGCTAAATTTGTTGGTTTTCTGACATGAACTTGTTTCTTCAGCATTGTCCACACGTTTAAGTCAGGACTTTGGGAAGGCCATTCTAAAACCTTAATTCTAGCCTGATTTAGCCATTCCTTTACCACTTTTGACGTGTGTTTGGGGTCATTGTCCTGTTGGAACACCCAACTGTGCCTAAGACCGAACCTCCGGGCTGATGATTTTAGGTTGTCCTGAAGAATTTGGAGGTAATCCTCCTTTTTTATTGTCCCATTTCCATTGGCAGCAAAACAGACCCAGAGCATAATACTACCACCACCATGCTTGACCGTAGGGATGGTGTTCCTGGGATTAAAGGCCTCACCTTTTCTCCTCCAAACAAATTGCTGGGTATTGTGGCCAAACAGCTCAATTTTTGTTTCATCTGACATCACATGGACAAAGATAAGACCTTCTGGAGAAAACGTCTGTGGTCAGATGAAACAAAAATTGAGCTGTTTGGCCACAATACCCAGCAATATGTTTGGAGGAGAAAACGTGAGGCCATTATTCCCAGGAACATCATCCTACCGTCAAGCATGGTGGTGGTAGTATTATGCTCTGGGCCTGTTTTGCTGCCAATGTAACTGCTGCTTTACAGAGAGTATATGGGACATTGAAAAAGGAGGATCACCTCCAAATTCTTCAGGACAACCTAAAATCATCAGTCTTGGGCGCAGTTGGGTGTTCCAACAGGACAATGACCCCAACACAAGTCAAAAGTGGTAAAGGAATGGCTAAATCAGGCTAGAATTAAGGTTTTAGAATGGCCTTCCCAAAGTCCTGACATGTGGACAATGCTGAAGAAACAAGTCCATGTCAGAAAACCAACAACTTTAACTGAACTGCACCAATTTTGTCAAGAGGAGTGGTTAACAATTCAATCAGAAGCTTGTGGATGGCTACCAAAAGCGCCTTATTGCAGTGAAACTTGCCAAGGGACATGTAACCTAATATTAACATTGCTGTATGTATACTTTTGACCTAGCAGATTTGGACACATTTTCAGTAGACTCATAATAAATTCATAAAAGAACCAAACTTTATGAATGTTTTTTGTGACCAACAAGTATGTCCTCCAATCACTCTATTACAAAAAAATAAGAGTTGTAGAAAGTATTGGAAACTCAAGACAGCCATGACATTATGTTCTTTACAAGTTTTTGACCACAACTGTATATGTAAGAACATAGCTGAATATTGTGGGTTAGGTGTGTTATTTTGCATTAAAAAAAAACACATGCATGTACCGGAATAGGGTAAAAGTCCGCTCCGTGTTTGCTTTCCTCTTCATATTTCCCTTCCTCGCTCCCGCTGTCCATCGGCTTGGAAGAGGTGTTCTTGCCCACGCCCATGTTTGTATCGTCACAGTACGCCCACTCTCCCTCCTTCCTGCCTTTTTCCCGCTCTGGCGTCAACACTGTAGATGAGTCCTTCAGTCTGATTACATCATCCAGAGATGTCTTATTTGCTTGGGAGAACAAAAGACAAATAATAAACAGAAGGATTAATATCAGGATTAAAATAATTCAAATTGTCGTCAGATACTCCTAAGTAGTTTTTAACCCATCTCAGTTATGTATATAACATTGCAACTACAATCCTTGTTCATCTAACAAAAGTGGAAGTGACTACCGGTACATCTTTTTTGGTTTTATAGCAGCTGAACCCACAATGGAAAGCCAATGCAACACATCTGTTTGAATTCTAAATTATTCATGAATAATAAAAGTACAGCACAAAATAAGTTGTCTGTGACGATACCAGGAGAGATAGAGAAGATTAAAAGTTAGGGAAGACAAATGAAATACAATAGCATAATTGTCAGTAAGATTCTGAGATGGAGGAGGTAAAAAAGTGGTAGCTATGTTTGTCTTCATTCTGACGTCATGGCAACTTTTGTTTGTGTAAAACGAGGCCTTGAGCTCTGTCAATCAGTATAGCAGGCCTATACATGTCCTTCATCTAATGTTAGTGAAGGCTTCCAACACAGAGTCATTTATAGCAGTGGTCCCCAATCACCGGTCCAGGGACCTGTACCGGTCCGTGACGCATTTGCTCACCGGGCCGCGGAGAAACATTAAATTATTTATAAACGACTGCATTTTTTCCGACTTAACTTTCATCTGTCCCGCTAGACACACCAATAAGCTTGTTTATAGATGTACAATAAAACTCTTCATAGGAAGTTGACATTTGTTATAACTTTGTGGCATTATGCAATGCACATTAATGAACATATAAAATATAAATATGACAGTTTGTAGCCAAAGGCTGATTTTCATCTGCAGTCCCCAGCAGGTTGATGGTAACCTGATTTAACCTGATTTATAGGATTAATTAATAAATGGATCCAGTGCCAAAATTGTAGTGCTGTATACTGTCACTCTTGCACAGCTATGTAAAAATATGTATTTATTTTTTCAAGTGCGGCATTAGACTACCGTATTTTTCGGACTATAAGTCGCAGTTTTTTTTCATAGTTAGGCCTGGGATGCGACTTATACTCAGGAGCGACTTATGTGTGAAATTATTAACACATTACCGTAAAATATCAAATAATATTATTTAGCTCATTCACGTAAAAGACTAGACATATAAGATTATCGGATTTAGCGATTAGGAGTGACAGATTGTTTGGTAAACGTATAGCATGTTCTATATGTTATAGTTATTTGAATGACTCTTACCATAATATGTTACGTTAACATACCAGGCACGTTCTCAGTTGGTTATTTATGCGTCATATAACGTACACTTATTCAGCCTGTTGTTCACTATTCTTTATTTATTTTAAATTGCCTTTCAAATGTCTATTCTTGGTGTTAGGTTTTATCAAATAAATTTCCCCAAAAAATGCAACTTATACTCCAGTGCGACTTATATAGGTTTTTTTCCTTCTTTATTATGCATTTTCGGCCGGTGCGACTTATACTCCGGAGCGACTTATACTCCGAAAAATACGGTACTCAGAATTGGCATCTGTTTAAAAAGCATTGTGAGAGTTACTTTGATCTGCTTATCAGCCAGACAGTAATAGAAATAGGCAGTAAACTACACAACATTCTAAAAAACATTACTGACCCAAACCAGGCTAATAAATCATATGATAGGGCCAGCACTTTTTTTAAAAGTATAAGGTATAAACATTTTTAAAAAGCATAAACTAGATTTAGCAACATGTTGAAGGTGGGGAAATAAGATCTAGTTTTTCCATGAGAGGAGAGTTTTTAGGGGAGCGAAGAAAATTCCAGAAAATATTTAAAGAACACCCTGTTAAGACGTAAATGCGAGAAGCAGTAAGCAAGTTACCCAATGCACAGTAACTATTTCGGTGTCAGTTCAGTTTCAGTTTATTTCAAACATGCATACGATACAATGTAATGCCTCACATACTTCCAGTTGTTTCATTACAGCACGTCCGAAAAGGAATAGGAAGAAGCAGAGTTTATTTAATCCCAACCCTTTTCATATCATTGCAATTTTATCCCATTTCCTTGTTCTCTGTAACAGAACAGTGAATACATAAATAATTAAAATACCATAGTAAGTAAAGAAATATTAAATACATAAATAATCTCAAAAAAAAAAAAAAAGGTTCAAGATGTTCATAATTGTTGTTCTTTGTACTTTGTGAACACTTGTAGTTTGAACAGTCTCTTAAACTGGGCATATTGGTGCTTTATTTGATTTCTTTAGTTAATTCATTCCATAATGTAATTCCACATATGGATATGTATGTACGCGCATACAAATGTTTTAAATTAATTTTCCCTCTAAGGTTATATTTCTCCTCTTTTGTTGAGAACAATTGTTGTACATTCTTGGGTAGTAGGGTATAGTTTGCTTTGTGCATTATTTTAGCTGTTTGCAAATGCACCAAATCGTAAAATTTCAATATTTGTGATTCAATAAATAAAGAGTTTGTATGTTCTTTATATCCAACATTATGTATTAAGCTAATTGATCTTTTTTGTAACATTGTTAGTGAATGAAGCGCACATTTATAGTTTCCCCATATTTCTACACAATAACTCAGAAATGGTAACACGAGTGAGCAGTAAAGAATATGAAGTGATTTTTGGTCCAGAACATATTTTGCTTTATTCATTATTGATGTGTTTCTTGCTACTTTGTTGTATATTTTTTAAATGAGGTTTCCAGTTCCAGTTCATCTATTATTACACCCAAAAATGTCTTTTCTTTCTTTTCAATGTCTACTCCGTCCATTTTTATTTGTATTTGACTTTCCCTTCTACTGTTACCAAATAACATTATTTTAGTTTTACTGAGATTCAAGGGATAAGCGGTAGAAAATGGATGGATGGATGAGATTCAAAGATAGTCTGTTCTTGTCAAACCATCTTTTTAATTTGTTAATTTCTTCTGTTATTATTTGTAATAGCTTCTGTGTATTCTCTCCTGAACAAAACGCAGTTGTTTCATCTGCAAATAATCCTTTGTAAATTTACAAATGTCGTCTCTATAAAGATTGAACAATTTTGGTCCAAGTATTGATCCTAGAGGCACGCCACAAAATATTTTCAGCTCTGTAGAAGTGTGTTCTCCTATCTTCACATATTGCTTCCTGTTGGTTAAGTAGCTTCTAATCCAATTCAAGACCAAACCTCTGATTCCGTATCTTTCTAATTTGTTTTATTAAATTACTGTGATTAATTGTGTCAAATGCTTTTGTGAAATCCATAAACACTGCAGCAGCACATTTTTTTCTATCTATTGCATTGGTAATCTCTTCCATTATTTCGATTAATGCCATTGATGTTGAGATGGAGAAAATATCAAGAAAATTCAATGACCTGGATAAATGAGAACCTCCATACATAAGGAGAAAATTCATGATTGGTTGGTGTTCGTATGATGAGTCATAATTGGCTTTGTTGGTCAGACCAACAAAGTAAATATCAAATCAGGCTTCAGAAAAAAGCACAGCACTATCACTGCTAAAATAAAGGTGCTGAAAGACATCATTGTAGCGCTTGATAAAAAAATAGGACTGTGCCTCACTTTTTATTGATCTCTTCAAAGCTTTTGACACTGTAGACCAGGGATGCCCACACTTTTTCAGCAGACGAGCTCCTTTTCAAATGACCAAGTCAAGGTGATCTACCTCATAATATATATATATATATATATATATATATATATATATATATATATATATATATATTAGAGATGCGCGGTTTGCGGGCACAACCGCGGAGTCCGCGGATTATCCGCGGATTATCCGCGGATCGGGCGGATGAAATTTTAAAAAATTAGATTTTATCCGCGGGTCGGGCGGTTGAAAAAAAAGAAAAAAAGATTTTAAATAGATTCAGGCGGGTGGCAGTTAAACCAATTCGGAAATATATATACATAGTTAAATGTTGTTACCCACATACGAAAAACGAGCAGGCACCTGCAGCATATGCAACAACAGAAGAAAAAAAAAAAAAAGAGATGGACACTTTTACGGAGCGGAGAAGGGACGCCTCGCCGGGGTCCGGGACCGAGGCCCCTTCCCCCGAGAGGGCCCCACCGGGAGCCGTAGCTGAGGCGATCCGCGAGAAGGGCCCGACGCACGTCCAGGGTCACCACCGCGCCCACCGCACCGACATCCCGCCTCGTCCGCCTTCGCCGCGGCCGGCGTCACGCGCAGCAGGTAAGCAGCTTACCTGCCCGCCACCCCCGTGGCCGGGGGTTCGTAACAGGGGTCACTCCGCGCGCTCCGCCCGCGCAGCTTACCTGCCCGCCACCCTCGTTGCCGGGGGCGCGTAACAGGGGTCACTCCGCGCGCAGTGCGCTCACGAAATGGGTGGGGCTCACCCTGGTTGATATAGACAAGGAGTGTGTAACAACCCACCTGCCGAATCAACTAGCCCTGAAAATGGATGGCGCTGGAGCGTCGGGACCATACGCGGCCGTCGCCGGCAGCGAGACGCGCTTGGAGGTGCGCTCAGCGCGGCTCCCATATGATTGCGCACTGGTGTGCGTCTGGGCCGTGACAGCGTGGCACGCGAATGTCTGTAGTGCATTGGATCAGTCTCCTTTCTTTAACAGGCAAAAGCTTTATAACCTCACTAATGCCTTGCATCGTCTATATTAGATATATAACAACGGGCGGGTGCGGGCGGATGCGGTTCTGATTAAATGTTAGGTTGGGTGGATGGCGGATGGTTGACGACTTTCTGATGCGGTTGCGGATGAAATAATTGCCTATCCGCGCATCTCTAATATATATATATATATATATATATATATATATATATATACACATATATATATATATATATATATATATATATACACATATATACACATTTATACACATATATACACACACATATATATATATATATACATATATATATATATATATATATATATATATATATATATA
Source organism: Nerophis lumbriciformis (assembly GCF_033978685.3). NCBI lineage: Eukaryota > Metazoa > Chordata > Actinopteri > Syngnathiformes > Syngnathidae > Nerophis > Nerophis lumbriciformis. The sequence goes on from NC_084580.2 coordinate 2,988,726, forward strand.
TATATATACAAACATATATATATATACAATTTAACACATATATATACATACATATATACACACACACACATACATATATATATATCTACATATACATATATATACACATATATATACATATATACACACACACACACACACACACACACACACATATATATATATAAATGTGTGTATATATATATATATATATATATATATATATATATATATATATATATATATATATATATATATATATATACACACACACACACATGTATATATATACACACACACACATATATATATATAATATACACACATACATATATATAATATACACACATACATATATATACACATTTATATGTATACACATATATACACACACATATATATGCATACATATACATATATATATGCATACATATACACATATATATATGCATACATACATATACTGTACATGCATGCACATACATGCATACGTATACATGCATACATACATATACATGCATACATACCTATACACAGAGGTGGGTAGTAACGCGCTACATTTACTCCGTTACATCTACTTGAGTAACTTTTGGGATAAATTGTACTTCTAAGAGTAGTTTTAATGCAACATACTTTTACTTGAGTATATTTATAGAGAAGAAACGCTACTTTTACTCCGCTCCATTTATCTACATTCAGCTCGCTACTCGCTACTGATTTTTATCTATCTGTTAATGCACGCTTTGTTTGTTTTGGTTTGTCAGACAGACCTTCAAAGTAGGATCTATCGCATGCCTGCGTTTCACCAATCAAATACAGTCACTGGTGATGTTTGACTCCGTTTCACCAATCAAATGCAGTCACTGGTGACGTTTGACTCCGTTTCACCAGTCAAACAGAGCCAGGCGGTCACATGATTAACAAGCTTAAGCTTACATGAACTCAACCTCAAATTTGAGGAAGCACATCGCGGTAAGTAACGTTAGTAGATATTTTGGCTGTCACATAGGCTGATGTTAGCTTCCCTGCTATGAATCACTGTCAAATGTACATCGTGTGGGGACATTTATTAACGCACTGCAGCCTCATAGACAGACAGACAGAGACACTCACACGCACAGTCGCACACACTCACGCATGCATAGAAACACCAATCAGAAGTGCACAGTGTGTTCCCAGATGCACCGTGCAGCCCACACCTATCAGAGTTTATGGTTTGCATAAAGATGAACTTGTTATTGTCCTTTGTAATCTCTGCCTACTGAGCCTATGGTGCTGTTAAGTTATTGTGGCTCAATTTGCCTTAATTTTTTTTATGTTAATGTATTATTATTTAATATATATTATTGTTTTAGTTGCTTAAGAGATATTCCTGGCTCTGAATTTGCTCATTGCTATTTTTATGTTTTTGTGCATTATTTGTTGCCGTCATCATGAAACGAACAGGTTACTCATCAGTTACTCAGTACTTGAGTAGTTTTTTCACAACATACTTTTTACTTTTACTCAAGTTAATATTTGGGTGACTACTCCTTACTTTTACTTGAGTAATACATCTCTAAAGTAACAGTACTCTTACTTGAGTACAATTTCTGGCTACTCTACCCACCTCTGCATATACATATACATGCATACATATACATGCATACATATACATATACATACATATACATACATATGCATGCATACATATACATGCCTATGCATGCATACATATACATGCATACGCATGCATACATATACATGCATACGCATGCATACATATACATGCATACGCATGCATACATATACATGCATACGCATGCATACATATACATGCATACGCATGCATACATATACATGCATACGCATGCATACATATACATGCATACGCATGCATACATATACATGCATACGCATGCATACATATACATGCATACATATACATGCATACATATACATGCATACATATACATGCATACATATACATGCATACATGTACATACATATGCATCAATGACGTGCAGTCACTAGAGGCAGGTGAGGCGGGGCCTCACCTGCCATCATGGAAAGAAAAAAAATGTAAAATGAATTTTTTTTAATTAAATTGTTATATGTATCCAGTGATTATACTATAAAGTTTTTTTCCATTTAACTTCACCAGTTTTGGATTATTTTTATTTAAAATTGCTGAATTTTCACATTTGCCGTTCAAATACTGAGAAGAGATGGTGCGGTGAACAGCAGCCAGTTGAGGCACGTCACTCAGTTGTGCCTCACCATGGATTGCGGACTCGGCTAACTGCTGGCCTGCTGTGCAGTGAGACCGTATGGCTATATGAACTATATTATACATTTCCATAGTTTAGTTAGCTGAGGTATATAATGTACAGTGTATTTTGTCAACAACTGTATGTGTGCAACGTATTTCTTGTGCTGAGCGATCATAAAACGGCTGCAAAAGACGCACTGGCTGAGGCTCGCAGTAATCCCGCCTCCTGCACCCCCGCCGTAGAATGCAACCCCTGACGGGAGTGTTATATCAACTAAAGCCCACACTTAAACTCTCCACGTGCAAGATTGAATCTATTTAAAAAAGTTATTTCATAAGAAGCCAAAAAGTGCAAAAACAATAATGTTCCTGTTGGAGGAGTTGTGAATGACTGCAGGGCCACAACTCCTCCAACACGAATATTATTGTTTTTGCACTTTTTGGCTTCTTATTAAATAACTTTTGTAACCTATTTTTATGGGCTTTCCTCTTTGTGATGTTAAGTTCCTGTTATGCGCTGTTATACAGTATATGCCTTGAGCTCTTATTTTGAAGGCGCTAAGAGCGGAAGTGATGACACGTTGGAGTGGAGGTTTTTAAAAGAAGGTAAATAAAGTGGTCCTCGTGTAAACTGGAGCCTCCGTGTTTGTTATTTTGCAGTTTCATACAGTATAGGCGACATTTATAAACCCTCGGTTACACTTTTTTAAATAGATTCAATCTTGCACGTAGAAAGTTTAAGTGAGGGCTTTAGTTCAGGGGTGCTCATTAAGTCGATCGCGAGCTACCGGTCGATCTCGGAGGGTGTGTCAGTCGATCACCAGCCAGGCATTAAAAAAATAGTCCTAAAAATGAGCTATCATAAATCTTCACTATGACGTCACTTTCGTCACTTGATTGACATTCACGGCACCCGAGGGTCTTCTGAGATGACGCTGGCTGCTGCCAGCTCATTAAAATTACCGACTGGAAGGCGAGAAACACTTTATTTCAACAGACTCTGGCGCCGTACCTGTCGTCAAAACTCAAAAGACCGACTGCACAGTTGCGCTAACAAAACGAGTCTCAGAAAGCTGGCGTGCACAAGCTAGCAAGCTACGGAGTTTGCCGACAATGTATTTCTTGTAAAGTGTATACAAAGGAGTACGGAAGCTGGACAAATAAGATGCCAAAAACCAACCACTTTCATGTGGTATTGGACAGAAAGGAGGACTTTTTTCTCCTCCATTCGAAAATGCGGACGTTTTTAGCACCACTGTCTGATTCCTATCAATGCAAGTCATCAGAATCAGGTAATACACCAACTTATTTTCTTGTCTTCATGAAAGAAAGGAATCTATATGTGTTAAACATGCCTGTATTATCTTTAAACACCATAACTTGTTAACAATATTAACTATATGTGTTAAACATGCCTGCATTATCTTTAAACACTTTTAACTTATTAACAATATTAACTATATGTGTTAAACATGCTTGTATTATCATTAAACACCTTTAAATTGTTAACAATATTAACTATATGTGTTAAACATGCTTGTATTATCATTAAACACCTTTAACTTGTTAACAATATTAACTATATGTGTTAAACATGCTTGTATTATCTTTAAACACCTTTAACTTATTAATAATATTAACTATATGTATTAAACATGCTTGTATTATCATTAAACACCTTTAACTTGTTAACAATATTAATTATATGTATTAAACATACTTGTATTATCTTTAAACACCTTAACCTGTTAACAATATTAACTATATGTATTAAACATACTTGTATTATCATTAAACACCTTTAATTTATTAACAATATTAACTATATGTATTAAACATTCTTGTATTATCATTAAACACCTTTAATTTATTAACAATATTAACTATGTGTTAAACATGATTGCATTATCATTAAACACCTTTAATTTATTAACAATATTAACTATATGTGTTAAACATGCTTGCATTATCATTAAACACCTTTAACTTATTAACAAAAACATATATTTCATAAATAAGTAAATATAAATTATATATATGAATGAGGTAGATCCCAACGACTTGATCAAGCTCGCCTGCAGAAAAAGTGTGAGCACCCCTGCTTTAGTTGATATAACACTCCCGTCAGGGGGTGCATTAATCCAGCACAACAGCGGCGCATGGACTTCATTTATAAGTAAAGGTAAGACCATAATAACGTTTTTTTATTAAATGTGCTTTTTTGTGTGCTCTGCATTTGACCCATTCCCTTGATCACCCCCTGGGAGGTGAGGGGAGCAGTGGGCAGCAGCGGCGCCGCGCCCGGGAATAATTTTTGGTAATTTAACCCCCAATTCCAACCCTTGATGCTGAGTGCCAAGCAGGGAAGAATGCTGGTATGAGCTTTTAAACATAACACGTTAACTGCTGCCAATCAAATGGTGAATAAGATACTCTTTAGGGTTCATATGTTTGTAAATCTGACTGTGATGAAGTCAGTGCCTCACCAGCCATGAACCTCACCGCACGTCACTGATATGCATGCATACATATACATACATATGCATGCATACATATACATACATATGTATGCATACATATACTGTACATGCATACATATATATGCACACATACATATGCATGCATACATACATATACATGCATACATACATATACATGCATACATATGCATACATACATATACATGCATACATATGCATACATACATATACATGCATACATATACATGTATATTTAGATATACACACACATATATATATATATATATATATATATATACACACACATATATATACATACATATACACATACATATACATACATACATATACACATACATATATATACACATACATATATATACATACATATACACATACATACATACATATATACACACACATACATACACATACTGTATATACATACACATACACACATATATATATATATATACATACACACAAACACTCACATATATACAAATATATATACACGCGCACATAATATACACATACACACACACGTATATATTTATAATTTATATTTATTTATGAAACAGACATTTTTTGTTAACACGTTAAAGGTGTTAAATAAAAGTACAAGCATATTTAACACATTTAGATTTTTTTCTTTCATGAAAACAAGGATATGAGTTGATTTTAACATTAACAGTGATGGGCAGTAACAAGCGACATATAGCTAAGCTATGTAGCTTAGCTACATTTTCCAGTAACTTGGTGCAGCCATCTTCTTAATGTAACTGCACATTGTCCTTCAAATAAACAAATACAAACAAATACAAACTACATTTTCCAGCAGTTTGGCGGTAGCTTAGCTACTTTTTTAACGAGTAGGTTTTCCTGTAGCTTTGCTAATTTTAGACACATGTGGCTAGGTAGCTTACATCTAAGTTACAAAGAGAGAAAATCGACAGCAAATCTAGGCCAAAAAAATATAGAGAAAATACAATGACCTGGATAAATGAGAACATCCATACATACGGAGAAAATTCATGATGATAGGTTAGTGTTCGTACGATGATTCACAATTGGCTAAGGTAAGGGCTAAACATTACGGATGGGTCAATCAGAGGAAAGGTAAGGTGGGTCATCGAAACTAGTAAGCAAAAGCATAACAGTCACGCACTCATGTCACATTACGACGAGAGAGTCGGAGACAGAGGGACGACTCAAAAAAAAAACATTTGAAAATGGCAGAGGAATTGTCTCCCGCAGATTAGATTTTTCCTTTAGTAATGAAGATGACATGCAGCAAACCCACAATATTGCATGTCCCTAGCCATATATAGACAAATACCCTAAACCTTAGTTTTTAGTTGCTTACACTGTAAAACAAAATCATAACTGCTCTCTCCATTTAAGACGTCCAACACAAATTTAGGTAAGTTGAGCTCATGAAAAGTTTTACTGCACATAAACATTACCAACTGTTCCCAAACAACACACAAGTCATTGTGTTTTTTATGTCAAGATATAGATAGATGCAGGTTTTTATAACATAGGTAGAGAAAATGACTAACATAGGGGTGGGCCAAAGAAAGGGCAAACTAAATAAATACATACAGTGTGCTGCGGGGACCCCTAGAAGTAGTTGTAGGGTGTCTCCAGCTAAATGACAGAGATAATAGTAATGGACTCCTATTGGGTCCATTTGTACACGCTCAGTAACATAAACATTGATATTATACATGTGGGCCCATTGATATAAATGCCGTTAAATCTAGCTTTGATGTAGCAAGCTACTTTTGCCATGTAGCTTGCTACAATTCTCTGGGGATAGCTTCCACTGTAGCTTAGCTACATTTAATCGAGAGTAACTGGAGTAACTGTAGCTTGGCTTGCTAAATTTTCCAAGTAGCTTGCCCATCACTGTGTATTACCCGATTTTGATGACTTGAATTGATTGGAATCCAATAGGATTCACATTCTTGAGAAAAAAAAAGTTCTCAATCTAGTCCAATACCACATGAAAGTGGTTGGTTTTTGGCATCTTATTTGTACAGCTTCTATACTCGTATACTTAAGAAATACTTTGACGGCAAACTACGTAGCTTGCTAGCTTGTGTGCGCTACCTTTCTGAAACTCTTTTTTGTTTGAGCAGGCAGGATGGGGCAGTACTTTTATTGTGAAGACAGGAACTGTGCGGTCAGTCTTAAGGCTTTTGACAGCAGGTACGACACAAGAGTCTGTTGAAATAAAGCAGCCAGCGTCATCTCACAAGATCCTTGGGTGCCGTGAATGTCAATCAAGTGACGAAAGTGACGTCATAGTGAAGATTGATGTAAGATAATTTTTAGGTCTATTCTTTTAATGTCTGGCTGGCGATTGACTAACACACCCTATGCGATCGACTGGTAGCTTGCGATCGACCTAATGAGCACCCCTGCTGTAGACCATACTATTTTAAAACGCAGGCTATTTCTCATTGCACTGTCAGAACATATGGTCACTTGGTTTTCAAATGATTTAGAAAACAGAACCCAGTGTATTGTATGAGGGCTTTTGTTTGAAATATGTTACTGTTCATAAGAAGGTGACACAGGGATCTGTTTTGGGGCCCCTCTTATTCATCTTGTACATCAATACTTTCTGTGATGCAGTTATTCCCTGCAGAAATCCTTTGTTACTGTGCAGCATTAACTTATTTATTTCAAACTGGTTCTCCATGCTGACAAGACAAAACGTATGATGTTTTCCAATCATAAGAAGGTGCCTCAAATTCCCCTGGTAGTTTCCACTCTTGAAGGTATTATCATAGAAGTGGTGCATGAATATAAATACCTTGGTATTTTAATTGATGACTCCCTCACTTTTTTAAACCTTTTATTGATAAACCGGTGAAGAAGTTAAAACTTAAATTGTTTTTTTTTTCTTCCGTAAAAAGAGATGATTTTCTTTTGATGTAAAAAGCGCCTTGTCTCTGCTACATTTTTATCTGTGCTAGATTATGGAGACCTTTTTTATATGAATACTACTCGTTTAGGTCTTCAGATGGTTGACTCTATTTACCACGCTTCTTTGAGATTTGACACAGACTGTAGAGCCATGACACACCAATGTGACTTGTACTCTCGGGTGGGATGGCCTTCTCTGTCCACTCGGACAGAGGTTCTTAACTTTTTTGATCTCGGGGCCCAACTTTTCCACCCCCCCAGGCCCACTCAAATATTAACACTGAATTAGTCATTTTACACTCGATTTTAATCATATTTAATAAATAATTAAAGTGCAAATTAAAATACAGGTTGACCAGTTTAATCCTAATTTTTGCGCTCAAAACACATCTATATGACTTCTTCTGTTTGTTTGAAATCATATCACTACTGCCACAAGTGGTGTAAAAGTGTATTACAACTGAGTACCGCTGCGGCACATACAGACCACAGCTGAAAAACAGATATTTTGGCTGCCCTATTGGCAGCACTCGCAGCCCAACAATGTGCCCCGATGTATATCTGTACATTGATTACAGAGAGAAGTACAAACTCTTATGCACTGAAATGCAACGGTCAGCTGTTGCTCCCTGTCCCTTTTGCTCACAAAGCTGGGTATAAAAGCTTTTGTCTATGCAGCTCCTTGTGCTTGGAGCATACTATGAAGATACTGGAAACAGACAGAGTTTTTATCCTTAAATGCTTTTAAATTCAAACAGAGCATTTGAAGCTGGCTCAGTTATTTGTAACTGGTTTACTTGATGTCCAATCTGTCATTTTAATGTGTAATGTGATTGCAAGTGTAACTTTGCTGCCTCTTAGCCAGGACTCTCTTAAAAAAAGTTTTTTAATCTTAATGGAATTGTTTTCCTGGTTAAGTAAAGAAATAAAAAATAAACACCTCGCAATGATTTGAAATTATCACTGAAATTAACCCCGGCCGAGTCATACCAAAGACTATAAAAATGGGACCCATTACCTCCCTGCCTTGCACTCAGCATCAAGGGTTGGAATTGGGGGTTAAATCACCAAAAATGATTCCCGGGCGCGGCCACCGCTGTTGCCCACTGCTCCCCACACCTCCCAGGGGGTGATCAAGGGTGATGGGTCAAATGCAGAGAACAATTTCGCTACACCTAGTGTGTGTGTGACAATCATTGGTACTTTAACTTTAACTTAAATTTGATTTCATAGCGGTCTTTAAATATTTCCAATGACAAAAAAAAATGTGACTATAGATTTAGCAATGCATTTGAAAAAAAAACAGTTTAAAACTGTGTCAAATATGTGATGTTCTGTTTGTTATGTCTAATGGATACAATAACATAGCAACAACAGTACCAAAAATAATACACAATTTTAAAATGTTTAAATCTGCAGAGGATGGAGAGTAGCAATGGCCCAATGTTATTTATGTTCTATGAATGGACGCTCGCTGCCTCACTCTTTGAAAATTCATTTTCAGCACATATTCAATTTGATTGCAATTTGTCACATGAAATTAAATGCACCACAACCAAATTTTTGAATGGGATAGGGACATTTGGAGAGGGTACTAATATGTCTTCCCACTCCAGTTTATTTCAAGCTTTTTCTGCCAAATTAGTCTTTCTGCTTGCAGTATGAAAATATTGGGATAGGTGAAATACCTAGTTGACACATCCCATCACTCCTGTCAATCTGGACGGCTGGGATCATCTGTGTGGGGGGCGAGAGAGAGAGAGAGAGAGAGAGAGAGAGAGAGAGAGAGAGAGAGAGAGAGAGAGAGAGAGAGAGAGAGAGAGAGAGAGAGAGAGAGAGAGAGAGAGAGAGAGAGAGAGAGAGAGAGAGAGAGAGAGAAGTGAAGGAAAAAGAGTGAAGGGTAGAATAGGGTGAAACAGAAGGGATGGGTCAAAGACAGGAAGGAGCAGGGAGGTGAGATACAAGTTAATTGGGCACACATGATTTAAGTCAAAACAAAATTGATTAGTGATTAATTATTATTAGTGACTACTAGTGTCATTTCAAAGCTGACAATGCTGAAATAGTGATTAACTAATTAGGTTGTTTTTTTTGGCAAAATTAATTAAAAAAAGTTAAGTGAAAAGAAAAATTGCAAATAAGATTTGTGTAGACTCAGGTGAAACATAGGTCATTGTTTAAAAATCAGTATAAATGTTTACATTTACAGTGGAAGTAACACCGTATGGTATCATTTAGAAAGCTCACAACATTTTTGTCAAAGCACGCCTCAAATGTCTGTGTTTTGCTTCTTTGAACTTTTTTCAATACTTATTCCAAAATGAAAACATGAGTAGAGAGGAAGTATACCAACAAGAAAGTAGGGTGAGGTAAAGAAAGAGGGTCGTTTTACACCTGTAAAGATGTATATTATATCAACTGCAAATTAATTGGCAGGTGACAACTATAGAGGCTGTTATTTTTAAACTGTAATACTCATACATAATTTAATTTCTTACCCTTAATAATGTGGAAAGGAAATTGTTGTCCTCTTTGACCACATGGTCATCTATTAACAAGTCCAGTATATTGCACAACACAGCAGCAACAGAACCTTTGTTGGGTAACAGCGATAAAAAGATTGAACAGATTGTGTTCGACCTTATAGGTTCCACTGTATAGTATGATCTATACTTAAACATATAAACGCAACACTTTTGTTTTTGCTCCGATTTTTCACGAGTTGAGCTCAAGATCTAAAACTTTTACTATATACACAAAATACCTATCCCTCTCAAATACTGTTCACATATCTGTCTAAATCTGTGTTAGAAGCACTTCTTCTTTGCCAAGATAATCCATCCCACCTCACAGATGTGGCATATCAAGATGCTGATCAAACCGCATGATTATTGCACAGGTGGGCCTTAGGCTGCCTGTTTTAAATAAAAAATATCGAAAACCTGCGATTGATAACAGAACTTTGATAAATTTCTAGGCTGGACTATCTTAAATGCTAACATGAAAACAAGACACATTAACAACTTTCCCCATTAAGAAACAACATACCACAATCTAAAACACATTACTATCTGAGCAACAAAGCTCTTCAATTGAGCACATTGAACCTACAAGCTGTTCTCTCTCAGACCAGAGGGATTGTTCTGTACTCAAAGGAATATGAAACTGAGGATTTTTTATGATGCGTTCCACTGAGGACCACTGAACAGAGTAGGCCACCACAATGGCTACCGGAACTAATACATAACATTAATAGATTTTGTTGTTTTTCATTGAATAAATCAAAAGGCGCTACTTACAGTACAAACAAATATTTAAAAGAAAACAACAAAACTTAGCTATGAAAACAGATAAAATACTAAGACAAAAACACTATCAGTGAAGCGTAAAAAAAAATACAAAACGTAAAATAATGTTTAACGTTTTTTTTCAATAACTTAGTCATAAGTACTTTTGAGCACATTCAACAGTTCCGCTTTAATAATGATAACCGTGATAATTTTGGTCACGATAACCATGATAGGAAATTTTCATATCGTTACTTTCTTAGATGCCGGTACAACAAAAGCTTTAAACCAAATGTATTCTAATTCCTAATGAATACATTGAATGCAGCATGGCAGCATTGCACAGTTTAGTTGCCTAACAGTATCCCAGCAGTCTCAGGGTGCATGAGACTGTGGTGAGTCACGTGCAAACACTGCTGAACCACTTTTGCCAGATAGGCAGAATTACTTTCATGGTCATCTGTGTGATGGGGTGGCAGCTGACCAAAAATAACATCCATGCAAGACAAGTATGAGGAAAACGTGCGGCGAAAGCAAAAACAGAGCCTAAAAGGAGCTCTTTGCAATATTTACAGATGCCTAGAGGGTACTAACTTTCCAATGAATTTTAAATGTTATGTCCCGCCCTTTTACGGCTTCCAGGACGCAATGACACAACTCCGTAACACATGCATGCGCATTACATTTATGGGAGAGACCGAAGGAGTTGCAAAGTAAGAGACAGAGCTGCGGAGCTAGCGTTGAGTGTTGGGATAGACGAACTTCACGGAGCTCTGGCTGAATGAGCATGTATCAGACATTTTGGTCTTCCTAAACAGATTCATTCAGCCCTTTGAGACACTTGTGATTTAGGGCTATATAAATAAACATTGATTGATTGATTCATTCGCGCGGTCCGGACGTTTGCTGATGGCTAGTGGGCAGCCTTTGACGGAGACGGCACTCTTTGTTGCTTTGTTGTGTCTGTCTCCGTCTCTTGCCGTGTGGCCTTCCTCCCCAGCAGAGGATGGCATGGTAAATGTGGGAGTTGAAATGGTGTTTTTGTTTTGTTGCAAATTTTTTGGTTTGTTGTGTTTTACTATTGCAGCTGTATGTAGAAATGGCGCCGCTGGAGTGGCAGTCGGTTGCATCAGCTCTGTGATATTTTGTCATTTATGTCCTTTGTGTTCTTTGAGGTTTCCCTCTTGTTTTTGCTTTCTGTATCTGCACTGCAACCACATCATTTGCCCTTTGTGGGTTGAATAAAGTCTATGCTATCATATATCCGAACTTGACTTCAAATTGTTTATGGCTTCTCTTGGACTGTTTTTGCATGTGTATACGTGCTCCCTGTGTGTGCGTGTTGATGAGACAGGGTGAGTGACCGCTGTAAACTGTAATAATTGTTTTATTTATATACATGTTGCTATTACATAAACATAGTAACTGTGAAAAATATAGACAATTTCAAAACAAACGTCTGCTGTTAAACCACTAATGGTAACATAAGCTAGCCAGTAGTGTTCTTGTTGTATTTTTTGGTTTGACAAATTTAACTGTAAGCAAGTTGCAAACAGCCCCTTTAAGTGGGCATGTGATTGAGTCATACCAAAGACTATAAAAATGGGACCCATTACCTCCCTGCTTGGCACTCAGCATCAAGGGTTGGAATTGGGGGTTAAATCACCAAAATGATTCCCGGGTGCGGCCACCGCTGCTGCCCACTGCTCTCCTCACCTCCCAGGGGGTGATCAAGGGTGATGGGTCAAATGCAGAGAATAATCTCGCCACACCTAGTGTGTGTGTGACAATCATTGGTACTTTAACTTTAACTTTAACTGAGGCAGCATCACTGATAGATTGAAGAGTAACAAATAGGCCATAAAAGGCAGGGGGACATCTCAAAGACAGTTAAGCAATCACAATGACCAAACATGGGATTGGTGGTAATTTGACATGACAGGTTGTGGTTATGGTGATGGTTTAAGTTTATTTTGAACATGCATACAGGTTGGCACACATGATGTCTCTAACTGGATGTGTAACCATGGCAACTGGATTCTAAAGCATGACCAAGGACTTCAGATCAATATTTGTAGTGGACAGCTACAACCTTTACTATAAATGAATATATGTGCAAGTGGAATTGCAAGTAGCATTCTATGTAGAGGGAATGCCGGTAGGAATAGGCTGCAAGGTCATGTTTAAATTGACGAGCTCCCTGAAAGTGGAGCAGAGGTGAAATATCTCACACACATTTTGTCATTAACACAACTTCATCTGCTGATTCTATCCTTAACCTAATGCCATTTTTTTCTAATCTGGGACACTAAGTATTCAGGGTAGTCTAGTGGACTTTAAGGGCACATGCACACTCTCAAAACAAATTCCTACTGCACTTGGGCAAAGTCTAGATTTAGTGCGAGCGCGCTGATCTGTCTGTGCTTAAGCACAGTTTTCTTACTTTGGTCCTGGGTATGAACGCACAAACATATTAATGGTAAGAACCATCGTGTATAATAGCAATAAATAAAGAGGCTCATAACAAACCACACAATTAGGAAAGTTGAGTGTTGTATTACAAAGTGATGGGGCATGTGAACGTGCTGTAAAGTAGAACATTGGGAGTGTGCCCAATTGGGGAGAAAAGGAACTAAAGGGGTTACTATCAAGACATGGCATAACATAATTGGACCATTGTAAATAAGTAAATAAGACATGGTGTCAACCTCAAGTCAAACTTAAAACATTTTTAAGACCATAATGAATACAATTTTATACACATTTTACGTCTATAATGACAAAAAATTACAAAGACTAAGGGAAATCGGAGACGAATACATGCACTGCTCTTTCACAGTTGTAGACAAAATGTTTAATGTAACTAAAAATACTGCATACCTCTCTAATGTACACTGTTTGTTTAGAAGAAAATATTGGCAAACATCAACAGCCATTTTTCTGATTTGCCATAGAATTTCAATTCCCTTTGCCCGATGTTGCAAAGTTTTCTTTCAGAAGGTGCAACGTGCATCGATAGAGTGTTTTCAAGTGACAACTATGAAGTCGGCCATGGTAAAGGAAATCACAGCAATATATTATCTGTAACTACCTCTGCTATGGCTAAATGGTTAAAACCTTTGCAGTGTCAGAATTGAGCAAACAGAGAAAAACACTGACAGTATTAATGTCTGACCAACGTGAAAAACAGGGAGCGCAACAAACCAATTGTGTAAAAAGAAAGAAGGTTATTATAGATTGCAAGCCTCAGACAGAATTTAGACGGGAAGAATGTGGATTTGTGCAAAATTAATCCACCGTGCTGCGACAACTGGCAAAAATGGAAATTCTGTGTAAATTTAGCGCAGGGCTGCAGAATGCCGCCAACGAGTCTTTGCTAGCAATGTGAACACGTCTAATCTTGTCTATCACTTGAAGACATTGCACAAACAGTACAGAGGCAATGTTAAAATGCGACAAAGTACCGTATTTTTCGGATTATAAGTCACAGGGGGTGCGACTTTTACTCTGGAGCGACTAGTGTGTGAAATGATTAACACATTACCATAAAATATCAAATAATATTATTTATCTCATTCACGTAAGAGACTAGGCGTATATCAGCAATCGTCACACACACACACGTCAACTAGGGCTGGGCGATATATCGATATACTCGCTATATCGCGGGTTTGTCTCTGTGCGATATAGAAAATGACTATATCGTGATATTCGAGTATACGTTCTCACGCAGTTGCTTTTAGCTGCGGGGCATTAAAGGCCTACTGAAACCCACTACAACCGACCACGCAGTCTGATAGTTTATATATCAATGATGAAATCTTAACATTGCAACACATGCCAATACGGCCGGGTTAGCTTACTAAAGTGCAATTTTAAATTTCGTGCGAAATATCCTGCTGAAAACGTCTCGGTATGTTGATGCCGGCACGTGACGTCACGGATTGTGGAGGACATTTTGGGACAGCATGGTGGCCGGCTATTAAGTAGTCCGTTTTCATTGCAAAATTCCACAGTATTCTGGACATCTGTGTTGGTGAATCTTTTGCAATTTGTTCAATGAACAATGGAGACAGCAATGAAGAAAGCTGTAGGTGGGAAGCGGTGTATTGCGGCCGACTTCAGCAACACAAACACGGCCGGTGTTTCATTGTTTACATTCCCGAAAGATGACAGTCAAGCTTTACCATTGGCCTGTGGAGAACTGGGACAACAGAGACTCTTACCAGGAGGACTTTGAGTTGGATACGCAGACACGGTACCGTGAGTATGCATGCAGCTGCGGCTTCCAAACATTTGATCACTTGCCCGTACGTGCATGCCGCTATGTGCATGTCACGTACATAACTTTGGGGACTTTGGGGAAATATATGTGCTGTATGAACTTTGGGGAGGTGAACAGTACTTTGGGCTGTGGGATTTAGTGTGTTGTGCAGGTGTTTGAGTTGTATTGGCGGGTTATATGGACGGGAGGGGGGAGGTGTTTGTTATGCGGGATTAATTTGTGGCATATTAAATATAAGCCTGGTTGTGTTGTGGCTAATAAGAGTATATATATGTCTTGTGTTTATTTACTGTTTTAGTCATTCCCAGCTGAATATCAGGTCCCACCCGCCTCTCACAGCATCTTTCCTATCTGAATCCCTCCTACTGCCCTCTAGTCCTTCACTCTCACTTTCCTCATCCACAAATCTTTCATCCTCGCTCAAATTAATGGGGAAATCGTCGCTTTCTCGGTCCGAATCGCTCTCGCTGCTGGTGGCCATGATTGTAAACAATGTGCAGATGTGAGGAGCCCCACAACCTGTGACGTCACGCTACTCGTCTGCTACTTCCGGTACAGGCAAGGTTTTTTATCAGCGACCAAAAGTTGCGAACTTTATCGTCGATGCTCTCTACTTAATCCTTTCAGCAAAAAAATGGCAATATCGCGAAATGATCAAGTATGACACATAGAATGGACCTGCTATCCCCGTTTAAATAAGAAAATCGCATTTCAGTAGGCCTTTAAACTGCATGCGTTTCTCACGCTTTCCTGTCTCTCCTTCTCACAGAGACTAAAACAAGCGCACCTTTTTACATACGTCACAAACTGCAACATCACACGCTCCCAGACAGGTAGCGACATGGTAACGTTAGCTGTGATGCTAACAGGTAACGGTGTGGTTTGAGTGGTAATACGAGAGAAAGAAGGTGCCAATCTGGTAACAAATGGAGGAATAATTAATTCCCAAGAAAAACAGCACAGGGTCCATCGTCTGGCGGTGGTTTGGCTTCAAGCGGGAAGATGTCTTTACATGTCAACATCTCCGTTCGGTTCCACACCAACTAAATGCCGAAACAACTATTTCCACATCAACACCGTAGGACATATACTATTTGATATGCAGCTCATTTTTATGTGACACTTATTGAAATATGTTGTGTGTCATCATGCACAAAAGTGCAATTATAGCTTGTTTTAAAATGTGTCTGACAATCTTGCACGGTCTGTTTTGAAATTACATGAATGTTTGTGCCACTGCTTAATAACTGTTTAATAAATACAGTTTTGCTAAATTGACTTAGTTGTGATTTCCCTCTCTGCATGAATGTTTAAAATGAGCATATATTAATGCAGTATGAACAAGAATGTTTTAATGTAGACACAGAATCATCATACTGCTGTGATTATATGCATCAAGTGTTAATTCAAGGCTAAGGCAAAGTATCGAGATATATATCGTGTATCGTGATATGGCCTAAAAATATTGAGATATTAAAAAAAGGCCATATCGCCCAGCCCTAACGTCAACCAATAAAAATTTGGCGGGGGCGGGTCATGGCAGAAGTGCATTGTGAAAAAAAAGATGCTACCTGCTACTACTTCCGTACCTATGAAAATTGATCAGGAGTGACAGATTGTTTGGTAAACGTATAGCATGTTCTATATGTTATAGTTATTTGAATGACTCTTACCATAATATGTTACGTAAACATACCAGGCACGTTCTCAGTTGGTTATTTATGAGTCATATAACGTACACTTATTCAGCCTGTTGTTCACTATTCTTTATTTATTTTAAATTGCCTTTCAAATGTCTATTCTTGGTGTTGGATTCCATCAAATAAATTTCCCCAAAAAATGCGATTTATACTCTAGTGCGAGTTATGTTTTTTCCTTCTTTATTATGCATTTTCGGCCGGTGCGATTTATACTCTGGAGCGATTTATAATCCGAAAAATACGGTACTAACGTTACCTTTAAACCTTTAGAAAAAAAACACACTAATTGAGCTGAGCAGAGTTGTTGTCCAAAGACGCCGTTAATGACAAGCAGTCCTGCAGACACAAGAAATTACAGATTCTAAATTCATGTGTATACATGGCTCGAGTATCTACTGTCGAAAAAAAAAAAAAAAGAAGCTTTTTATCGTTTTTTAATTGTCTTGTTCTTCTTTATGGATGTACTTATAAATAAAAGTAGAAAAGATAAGCAAAATTGGCATATATTTTGTGTGTTTAAATATCCATCCATCCATTTTTTACCGCTTGTCCCTTATTTTAAGAAAAAAATAAAACATCGATATATATCGTTTTTGGGATATAAAACTGTCTACAGTGGAATATATATATTTTTGTCCATATTGTTCAGCACTATGTGAGGTACATTGCCAATTAATCAAATTGTTAGTAAAAAAACAACAACAAAAAAACAACCACAATTGTTACTAAATTATTCAGTTACTCCGCGTGCGTTAAATGTTAAATATTGCATCGCTGTTATTAGATGACAACAGGTGTGGACGCTTGCACAACACGCTGCTCCGTTTGTCTCCTTGGAGTCACACTAGCAAGACTAACTGATAGCTATTGTGCTTTTTCCTCCACCCATGTCGCTCGCTGGTGTTCTACCGAAACATGCTTTGCATTGGAATTC
The DNA here is from genome assembly GCF_033978685.3 of Nerophis lumbriciformis. Lineage (NCBI taxonomy): Eukaryota > Metazoa > Chordata > Actinopteri > Syngnathiformes > Syngnathidae > Nerophis > Nerophis lumbriciformis. The sequence goes on from NC_084580.2 coordinate 3,006,579, forward strand.
ATGCACCCCCTGCATCGGCACGTGTATGTATTGAGGGAATGTGGAAATGTAATTGCGCATTTAAGGATGTTGTGACTTATTTGTATTAGTGTGGCACTGTGGTTGTAAATAGTCCATTGTACAAGAGAAATATTTGAATGGAAACGGTACAAAAACTTGTTTATGTATTTTTTTTGGTGAACTGGATGTACCTTGTGTAGGCACTCAACAGGATGTTGAAGTGTACTTCTGACATATTTACTTACAAGAGGTAATGTTGCTACTACATGTTAGCGTCGCTATTTTTCAATAAAATGTGAACTTTTAAGTTCCGCCAAGTTTCACTCGAGTACAACAGTTACACTAAATAACACAATATTTTTAGTTTTTTGTCATTTAATATACACGTTTCACTCTACCAATGATCAAATGTCAAGCGGCATATTCAACTGATGACATGCGGGCCACCCATGAAAAGTAGCAGTTTTTTTTATGACCCCTCCCCCAAAAAAACAACAAAAATAGTCAAATAGAGCTAAATGTATCATGTAAAGAGAAAAAGCTGAAATATTATTAATAAAGAATAAAAACACAAAGATTTGTCTTTGAATATATGATCACGTTTTTTTAGCCAATTTATTAAACTATTTAATTACAAATTACAGGATGCCGAGCGCAATTCACAATTCCACACAGCCTTGCAATGTTTTACCTAACATAATGAATAACCATGATTTAAATATTGATACAAATAATTCTGAATATTATTTTAACCATAGTATTGCAGCCCTAGTCACGCTGTCAAAATATTTCTATAAGAGCACGATGTACATGATATTACTCAGGTTTCGAAGCTAAAAGACTCCTGCTAGCTCCAACGATGACTACTTGGACAGCAGGTGGCCCTCCTATGCAACACCATGCAAACATACATCAGATGGAAAGAAAGCAACGCAATGGGAGAGAAGCTCAGATTTAGATCAGAGGCACAAAAGATGCTCAACCTCTGAATGTTTAACCACTCTGTTCTCACAGCAACACCGGCCCCCACACAGCATGTTGCTGGCCGCAAATAAACGAGCAATGAAGGCTTGGACACCTTTCTCACAGGTCTGTTGGCCTAAAAAAATGTAACTGTACACTCTTCCTATCGTTTACTTGGACCAAACCGCCTGACCTTCCCAGGCCTTTACCCACCCTTGGAGCCCAGCAGGCACATTTAAGACCTATTGGTATTCGTTGTTGCTACAGTACAAGTAGATAAAATCCTTTAAGCCAAGCTTGCAGCGAGGCAGTCTCATTCAGGCCCCCTGAGAGTTTCATAACCATTGGTTACATCGAAAACAGGCCAGCAAGGTAAACGTTGTGATTGTTCTTTATTACCAACCAGGGTGGCTAAAGGCCATCAGTCCAAAGAGACACTTTAAATAGGAGCAAAGTCTGGCAAAAACATGACAGTAAAATTTACATCCTTCATTAAAAACATTCATAAACTTAGAGCTTGTGAACACCCTTATACCCATCAGTATATACAGTGTAGGTATGGTATGGTTTATTAGTTTTGGACATTCTTCACGAGTCACATAACGAAACACGTGGTGACCTTTGCACACTTCAAATTAGACACAACAGTATCCAGACACACATATTTAACTTAATTTATCAATCCACCATAGGGCTGCAACTAACGATTAATTTGATAATTGATTAATCTGTCGATTATTATCGGATAAAAGAGACAAACTACATTTCTATCCTTTCCAGTATTTTATTGAAAAAAACCAGCATACTGGCGCCATGTTCTTTCAACTTGCCAAATAAAGCAAGGAAAATGTTACAAAAATGCACACTTTTGACACCCCTGCTATAGATAATAAAAAATTAAATCTGATAAATGTATCGATAAAAAGCAGAGCCTGACGACGCATGCACATTTATCATAACTCTCTCGCTCTCTCTGTCTGTCCCACTCACTCACGAATGTTGCTGCACGCACAATTTGTTGTGTTTTTAACCTTCTTAACCCTGAACGTGCATTGAAAATACACGCAACCCTAACTCAAAATGCCGGACATTTGAGAAACACCGCCCGACAGCCCCGCAAAAGATGACATGTCCGGTGAAAAGAGGACATATGGTCAGGACCTAGCTCGGTCGCTGCTAAGGTCGGTTTCACGTCCAGTGAAACCGATCGCCGCCAGTCCTCTTTTGCTAACATACTAGCAGCTAACGGGCTACGTATAGACTGACCATACATCCTCTTTTCACCAGACATGTCATCTTTTGTGGGGCTATCGGGGCTGAGTATTGTTTACACAACGTGCAGTACGCTACTTAATATGTCCGTGTAGAAACTCGTTTGGTACACTTCCGCACCGAAACGAAACCCCCGGTTCGATACAAATACACATACCGTTACACCCCTAATATTTTGATTATTGTTTCTCAGCTGTTTGTAAATGTTGCAGTTTATAAATAAAAGTAAAAAAAAAAAAAAACGTAGCCTCTGCGCATGCGCATAGCATACATCCAATGAATCGATGACTAAATTAATCACCAACTATTTTTATAATCGATTTTAATCGATTAGTTGTTGCAGCCCTAATCCACCATCTCATTTCCCCCTGAATCCAACATAGTTAATGTCCAGGTCCATGGATGAAGTTGGGATTGTATAACTTGCAAATAATCCTGAATTCAAACCCATCAAACACTTTTGGGTTGAACTGGAACAGAGATGGTGAGCCAACTAGGTACATTTTCTTCTATTTTTCCTTGTAGATGCAGTGATGATACAGCCCAACGCTTTTGTCTATATGATGCAGGGGGTTTCTAAGTGTCAGGTGCAACAGCTTAAAAGGGGAACAATGATGTTATAATGACTTCTAAATGAGTCCGTGTTGTTAGGTACCTGTTAGGTACTTTGGACGTGTGTAGCTGTGTCTGAAAGCATGCAAAATGCAGTCATTCTGACGTGTTTTCCTGTAGAAATAAACAGAGTCTACATATAATTCTAAACTTACAATACAAAATGCTTTTAATTTCTCAAAGTATAATTTTGGGGCAATTTTGCGGTCGTTCCTGATGCACTCCACATTCATTCAGGGTTTAGTGACCAGAGGGCTTCTAACATGCTTCTGCCAGCACAGATGTGCAACCTGCAGGGGGGCTACCTGATAAATTCTACAATTTAAGAAAAAGAAGAAAAGAATAAATAGGAAAAGAAAAAAAGTAATTGGGGACCCAGTGGATCCACTCAAATCACTGCCTGTGGGTCCCACGGACTCAATACATTGACATTTGATCAACGTCACTGAACAACCTCTAACTTAGGAGGGGGAAATAATCGGTTTTTAGATGCATCGCAATTTGGACAAGTACGATTATAAAATCGATTAGTAAACGTCCATAATCGATTACTTATTTACTGTAAATCAAGTAATGCAGATGGTTTTAAAATTCCGCTGACCGTAGCAAGCCACCTCACAGAGAGATCCGACCAGCTCCTTTATTTAGGGCACCTACTGTATGTGCATCAATATACATAAATTAAAGATGCATCAATAATCGATTTTTCATAGAATCCTGTGGTTCAAAGATTCCCACATCTAATGTAACTTGTTGGAACATAAATTAAAGTTTACAACTGACAATCACTTCCAACCGGGAAACATTGACAGAGACATTCGGTAGCTTAGTCAGGCCTTCAAAATAAACGCTTGCCAGTATAATAACACTGTTGCACTACAGTCACATGTGTAAGAATGGCAGGCGATTGAACATGGAACAGGCCCCCGATATGAGAACCGTAAGCATAGATGTGTCGTCCTGCAAAGATTACAGAAATTATAATACATTTCTTCTAAGGGGTAAAAAGAAAATGCCACATAAAACCGATTTCACGAGGGGTGGTTCCCATTGTATTATATTCTTAAAAGGGAACATTCACTGTTTTTACAAATCAAAAATTCTAACCATTGAGGAAAAAAAGATTACAATTAAGCAACAGTGTACACACAATTAGATTGTCCCATATTAGATTTGTTCTTCCATACTGTTTTATGCTGTATAACTCCAGTTTTTTAGAGACAGATTTCATAAAATATTTGTCACTTTTTTTAAATTAACCATATTAATGACAGGGGGAATATACATCAAGTCGTTTAAATAGGGCATTGTTTTGATGGTGATGGTGGTGTGGTGGGGGTATTACGAGACAAAACAAAATAACAGGAGATAAGGTAAGCTCTGTAGAAGGCCGATACTGAGGCGTGGTCTCCAGACAAGTTGAACTGATACTAGAGAAGCGATAGGAGAATTCATTTGATGAAGAGGGGTTTAAACAGACCACAAGCAAGGTTACCGAGTGACATGCACGACATGCAAACATGAAGACTCCATATTGGTTGAAAGGACAAGGAAGTCTTAGCAACCTAGTGAGCAGAACAATGGTGTTTGGACAGTGATGAGGAACTATGAACAATAGGGAAAGTGCGTATTGAAAAATGGAATCAAGCACTTATCTTCAACAATAATTAAATGCATCGAGAATAAGTAATACAGCATCAAACATAAAATAGATTTAATTGTTTGCCGATTGTATTTCGTTTTGAAATAATAATGTTTATTATTTTGGTGTATGTGGTAAACCATTTTATATATATATTACTTTTAGTTTTAGTCTATCTTTTTTCCAATGTTATATTTCATATAATGTGTAATTTACAAATTGTCATAAAACTAAAAAATTAAGTGGGACAAATACTTTAAACAAACCCAAAAAAATCTGAGTGAAAATAATAACTTTCTTTGTTATTCTTATTTTTTTAAATCAGGTGTTTTGTTTCATTTGCAATGTAAAACTACGAAAAATGTTTTACCTAACAAACCAAAGAGAGACAAAAGAACATTTAAGTAAGATATACTGTATATGTAGTATATGTGTAATAAAAAATAAAAGCTTATGAAAAAAAGCAATACACTCGGATGTTTGTATGGGGTGTGACCCCATGCAATTTTTTGTCTTTATTTGAGATTTGCATACTTAGCTGTTATTTTCTGCAGATTTTAAAGCTTCATTGCAATATATGCATATGGACAGATTTCAAAAGTAACATTTTCATGTTGGAATGGAAAAACAAATTGCAACCTAATTAGTGATGCACTTTTCTTATGCCACCGCCGGTTCATCCATCAAAACAACTGATTAAACTTTGATGAGGCTTTAATGTGGCTTGTTCCACTATTTTTCCAGACTGATTGTCCTAAGGAGATCTTGTGCGGTATGAAAGTGTCTGCACAAAAGTCTCAACTGCGGCTTGACATCAAACTGCAACATTCTGATGCAATATGATGATGCCACAAGGATGCCAAAAGTGGAATTTACATATTTTCTCATGGATTGGATAGAACTGTTGTGTACCAACTTTTTACATATCTGTATTTTGCTTCGTTATTTTATATTTCTGACTCCTTCCACTTTTACTTCACTATATTTTCGAAAGAATATTACTACTTTTACTTTGATACATTTCCGTGAACCATTTTTGTTACTCGTTAGTCCAAAATAAAAGTTGACTTGGTCATTCTTCAATTAAATATCATTATTAATTATTGAATTAGTATATTGTTAATATTGTATATGCATTACATTTAATAATCATTAATATTAACAATAATGTCACAAAGCTCCTCATTTGGTTACTGACGTACGCAGTATTGCATCATTTCCAGTTTTTGGATTTAGTGCGCACACAGATATGTATGGAAGACTAGATACAGTATGTGCTGCCTGCTAAGTGACAAAATAAAAAAAAAGTCCCAACTTGGTGAGCAGGCATCCTTTAATGTGTGTGCCTTCTAAAACCACAGGATATACCCGTGAAAACGTCCTCATGTTGGAGGAACATGAGGTGCAGCGCACACTGAGGAGGGTGAACCAGAGGAAAGCTGCTGGACCAGATGGCGTACCTGGATATGTACTAAAGACCTGTGCAGACCAGCTGGCTGTTGTCTTTACCAGAATTTTCAACCAGTCCTTGTCCCAGTACATCGGCCCACTCTGTCTAAAGGCCTCTGTTATTGTCCCACTGCCAAAAAAAACTGCAGTAAACAGCTTGAATGACTATCGTCCAGTGGCACTTACAATCATTATGAAGTGCTTTGAAACTCTGGTTCGGGGGCACATCACCTCAAGTCTGCCACCTGCATTGGACTTAAGGCTGCAGCTAACGATTATTTTTCTATCGATTAATCTATACATTATTTTTTTTTCTCGATTAATCGGTTAATCTATAGATTTTTTTCCGATTAATCTATAGATTATTTTTCCTTTTACCGATTATTTTTTTCATTTAAAATGAAGATGAAAAAATAAATGTAGGCCAGTTTTTTCAAAAGGCACGACTTTTATTTACAAAAAAAAAAAGTATGGCCACTCAGTCAACATTGACAACAACATGACAAAATATTCTGTAACAATGTAAACATTTAAAACTTTTAACATTTAACAAAATTAAAAGTAGCTTATTTGCTTTTTAATGTGCAAATATAAAAGTAAACATCCAGTGCAAATCTTAATGTTCTGCAATAGTATAAGCATTTCAAAAGTAAAAGTATTGCTTATTTTGCTTTAAAATGTGCAAAAATAAAGATAAACATCCAATACAAAAAAGTGCAAAACGAAATATTCTGTAACAGTGTAAACATTTCAACAAAAGTAAAAGTATTGCTTATTTTGCTTAATAACACAACAATGATAGTATGATTAAAGTGAAAGTTAATTGTTTGTTTGTACATAGTATATGTAACTGTTAATGTTGTAAAAGGTATTTGCACAACTAATTAACGTTAGCGTTAAAGAGGAGCACGTCTTTGTAAACACTGAACAGGCGCGCCAAACGCGCCTCTCAGAGCGAAACAGTGTTTTAGTTTATGAATTTACAACGCAGATACAAATGACACAATCATGTTTTTGTGTAATGATGACAACGTATACTCACGCGGACGATTGACTAGTTGATGGTGATGGCAAGAACGCAATAGATAAATGCAGCAGAAAACCCAATATGCAAATACATAAATACCTAACCAATTAACCACCTTTTTTAGATACATATTTAAAATCCATATTCAATATAAATATATTTTTAATTTAGCAGTGAAACACTCAATCTTAAACGCTGTCTACTGGTAGAAAAATGCCCCTTTTTCTATGCCCTCACCAGCAGCCAATGATCCAACACAGTTAAATCCAACACTTTAAGTTGAGCGACTTCACCCTCCTGATGAAGCAAACTGCTCCAACATTTATCAAACTAAGCAAAGAATATCAACACTTCCTTACTAAACAACAGTTACACAAAACACCGTGTGTATTTAGCCTCCAGACTAAGCACGCTACATGCACACAACTCCCCCGCACCCCCCATCTCACCAGCGCAACAGGTGCGCCACACCCACAAAGAGAAATAAAGTGCGATCTTACCGGCTGTCCGTTCAGCTTTTGGTTTTGGTACACTTTTGGCACAACTCTGGGTTATCTGTAATGAACTAAACCTTTTTCCACTCTGCGCTGGCGTCTTTTGTACTCCTTGATTTGACACAGCGGTCTAATTACCGGGCTCGCGCACCAGCAGATGAGACGGGAGCGCGTCGCGTTATACCTGCGCGTGAACGTAAACTGATCGGCTCTGATCATATAAGCCGACTGGCCGAAATAATGCCGAATTATATACATTTCCTGGGGTTGCCTAGGTGAATAGGGATGCGGATGTGCTCTAAGATAAAATATAATTTTATTAAGTGGGGTTTGGCTGGTTGCTAAGCAGCCACGGTTGCGAGCTCGCGCGTCAGCTGACGAGACAACTGTTCGCCGCTACAACATTATTAGGCCGTTTATTGAAATACTCCCACACTTTTGACGACTTTTGGCGTGCTTTTTTCCCCTCGCTCGCACCGCTCGCATCGTCTACTTTGCGCTCCGCCATGACGGTAGTGTGACGTAAATATGCGACGCGTCGACGCACAAAAACGGCGTCGACATATTTACGTAATCGATGATGTCGACTACGTTGACGCGTCGTTTCAGCCTTAATTGGACTCTCACCAGTTTCCATACAGGGCCAACAGATCTACAGAGGATGCTATCGCAACAGCCCTCCACACTGCTCTGAACCACCGAGAGCAGCAGGGGAGCTATGCAATGCTACTCTTTGTTGATTTTAGCTCTGCGTTCAATACCATCCTCCCCCACAGACTGGTGCCCAAACTGACGGGGCTGGGACTGTCTTCCTACATCTGCCACTGGATCCTGGACCTTCCTGACAAATCACTCTGAGGGTGAGAGTAGGCTCCCACCTCTCAGCATCAGCACCGGCTCCCCCCAAGGCTGCGTGCTAAGCTCCCTACTCTACACCCTCTACTCTCATGACTACACCCCTACCCATGCCAGCAATACCACTATTACATTTGCAGATGACACCACAGTAGTGGGACTCATTTCTGGGGGGAATGAGTCTGCCTACAGAAATTAAGTGGAACGGCTGACTGGGTGGTGCAGGGAAAATAACCTGGTCCTTAACACCACCAAGACGAAGGAGCTGATCATGGACTTTCGGAGGAAAAAACGGAAAGTATCCAAACACTGTACATAAACGGGGACTATGTGGAGAGAGTCTCTAACTTCAGGTTCCTGGGCATCCAGATCGAGGAAGACCTGTCGTGGAGTGCGAACACCTCAGTGACCATCTAAAAGGCACAGCAGAGACTTTACTTTCTGAGACTTCTCAGAAAGAACCACCTGTCACAAAAACTGCTTGTGTCTTTTTATCGCTGCTCAATAGAGAGTGCGTTGACATACTGCATGTGTGTATGGTATGCCAGCTCAGCTGCACAACAGCAGTGAGAAATGCACTTCAGAGGGTCATAAAAACTGCCATGAAGATCACTGGCTGCTCTCTCCCCTCCCTAGATGAACAGTACAGTGCCAGGTGCCTCAAAAAGGCCCAAAACATCATAAGGGACCCATGTCACCCCGGACATCAACTTTTTTTGAACTGCTGCCCTCGGGCAGGACATATAGGACGATAAAATGCCAGACAAACAGGTTCAGGAACGCTTTCTACCCGAGAGCAATAGTGTCGCTGAACACAATCAAGGCATATATATTTTTTAAGTATTATTTTTATCCATTTATCTTAGTACCATGTTATGTTTATGTATCTTCATAAATTTGCACTAAATAAGTTTGCTTGCAATTTCGTTGTACAATGTACTATGTACAATGACAAAGATCTATTCTATTCTATATTCAGAAATGTTGGCCCCAGTCGCCATAAACTTACGGCTTAGAGACGCATCTATGGCTGAGAAGACGTATTACCATACTGTGTAGATATTAGTGTTGTCTCGATACCAATATTTTGGTACCGGTACCAAAATTATATCGGTACTTTTCTAAATAAAGGGGACCACAAAAAATTGCATTATTGGCTTTATTTTAACAAAAAAACTTAAGGTACATTAAACATATGTTTCTTATTCCAAGTGTGTCCTTAAATAAAATAGTGAACATACAAGACAACTTGTCTTTTAGTAGTAAGTAAGCAAAGAAAAGACTCCTAATTAGTCTGCTGACGTATGCAGTAACATATTGTGTCATTTTCCATTCTATTATTTTGGTAGAGTGGTAGAAAATGAATTATTAATCTACTTGTTCATTTACTGTTAATATCTGCTTACTTTCTCTTTTACATGTTCTATCTACACTTCTGTTAAAATGTAATAAGGCATACATATTTTTTAAGTATTATTTTTATCTATTTATCTTAGTACCATGTTATGTTTATGTATCTTCATAAATTTGCACTAAATAAGTTTGCTTGCAATTTCGTTGTACAATGTACTATGTGCAATGACAAAGATCTATTCTATTCTATATTCAGAAATGTTGGCCCCAGTCGCCATAAACTTACGGCTTAGAGACGCATCTATGGCTGAGAAGACGTATTACCATACTGTGTAGATATTAGTGTTGTCTCGATACCAATATTTTGGTACCGGTACCAAAATTATATCGGTACTTTTCTAAATAAAGGGGACCACAAAAAATTGCATTATTGGCTTTATTTTAACAAAAAAACTTAAGGTACATTAAACATATGTTTCTTATTCCAAGTGTGTCCTTAAATAAAATAGTGAACATACAAGACAACTTGTCTTTTAGTAGTAAGTAAGCAAAGACAAGACTCCTAATTAGTCTGCTGACGTATGCAGTAACATATTGTGTCATTTTCCATTCTATTATTTTGGTAGAGTGGTAGAAAATGAATTATTAATCTACTTGTTCATTTACTGTTAATATCTGCTTACTTTCTCTTTTACATGTTCTATCTACACTTCTGTTAAAATGTAATGAAGGTAAGACCTGGCTGGACCATAGTGTGCCTGATCAGGACATAACATCATCCGGCTTCATTCTCAATTGAGCCAACAGGTCAGTGAAGTTGTCAAAGAAATCTAAAGGTGGAGGGATCTGCTTTATGGTCAACCAGCGATGGTGTAACAACACCACACCTTACTTGGAATATATCAGCGTTAAATGCTGTGACGGAGATAGGTTCAGAAGCGATGTACAGGGTGGATTTTAATGTGGGGTTACGGGTGAAGTTGACAATGATTTCCTGAGTTTAAGCTGTATTGTTGTCTTGGCACAAGTTTTACTGTTTGAGCTGTTTGCTGACGGTAGTGTTGTTTGTTATTGTTTATGAGTCCAATTGTGTTGGTGTCATCTGCATACTTGATCATGGAGACTGAGTTTGGGGTGGAGGTGAGGTTATTTGTGTACAGAGAGAAAAGCCATGGAGACAAAACATAGCCCTGGGGGGCCCCGGTGCTCAGGGTTAGAGGTCCAGATAGGAGACTGCTCATCCTGACTATCTCTGTGTCCTTGAAGAAAGAACATTGTAAATCCAGTGGCATATGTTAGTTTGAATGTTCATTTTTTAGGAGTTTATTTAGGAGATTGGCTGGGTTGATAGTATTAAGTGCGGAACTGACATCAATAAAAGGAATACGGGTGCATGTGTTGGGGTGCTCCAGGTGCCGCATTATTGCATGATGTGCACGTTAACGGCATTTTCGACAAAGCTATTGGCACGGTTTGCGAATTGATAACTGTCCAATTTGAGTGGTCATGTTTTTTAGGTATGTTAAAATTATATGATCAAATGATTTCATTATCACAGTTGTTAGTTCAATGGGTCTGTAGTCACTAAGGCACACAATTTTGTTTGATTAAGAAATGGGGATGATAATGGAGTCTTTAAATGATTTTGGTACCATACACTGGATGAGAAACTGATTGAAAATGTAAGTGAAAATAGGGGCAAGCTGAGCAGAACATACGGTAACTTAAACGCATCTTAAATAATTCCATCAGGACCTGCAGCTTTCTTTATTTTGCTCTTAGTGAAAGAGACCCTCACCTCTTCCTCTTGGACGGCAAAGGGTAGTGGTGGGAGGGTGGATAGTATAATTGGGAGATAATCGTCAATATCCATTGAGAGTAGTGCTTTTTTTTGTAATTTGTCATGCTTTTCAACTTCCTCCAGGTGGCTCTGGAGTCGCTGCTCCAGTCTGTGTGTACGTGAATTGCGCTTTCCTGATAACTGATCGTAGTTTGTATTTCACACTTTTTCTATTGGTCCTTATCGCCACAGAGATAGGCGCAGTTTTTCTTTTTCCATAACAAAGTCCTTTGTCTACATTGTTAACACATGTTGATAATTGACGTTTTTATTGTTTTGGTGGGCATGCACAAATCTACACAGAAGTTGACATATGACATCACAGTGTCAGTCAGCTCGTCCAGGCTGCCTGCAGCTGCAATGAAAGTGTCGCAATCAGTAAACTCGAGGCAGCCTTTTAGAGTCGATGACATCTAACATTTAACAGTTCTGGATTGTACACTAGTGGATTTAAGCTTCTGACTGTACTTTAGCACGAGAAGGAGCACCGCATAATCCGATCCACTCTGCGGCACCCGCGGTAATGAGCGATAAGCTTCTCTCATTGCCACATTTTTTATTATTTGTTTGTTTTATCCAACTTGGATATTTAAAAGTTTACATTTCAATTACAATGCTATAACAAACGAGAAACACAAGTTTATTGCATTTGAAAGGGTATACTTGCATTATTATTATATATTATCAGTGGGCAATTTGGTCTCAAAATAATGTTGACAATAATATGGTTTATTCGCAATAATTTGTAGGTCAATATATCGTCCATTAATTGTTTTAAATGTAAAGCTGGTATCATATTAAGAGCTGCAGCTATCGATTATTTTAGTCAACAAGTAATCTATCGATTAGTTACTTCAATTAATCGAGTAATTGGATAAAACACACGCTATAGCCTCAATGCGTGTTTTAGGGGAAATAGTTTAAATAAACAAGGATTTTTCTGATGTCCTTTTTTCTTTTAAATGCACATAACATTGAAATTGTGCTTTTAACATTACGACATTAATGCACATGTTTTTTTTAAAACTTATTTGCCATATAATATTTCAGTGGCTGTGCAAAAACTATGTCTGTGTATTCAAAGTTACAGGCATGCCATGCGATCTGTATTTTATACATTTTTATTATTCACACTTATTAAAATAATATAAGTCAAAGCTTTTTTCTCATCAAATTAATTGATTGATTTAATTGAATAATTGTTGTAGTCCGAATCATCTTCATCCATGTCTTGATATTCTGTCATTACACCCACCTGGCTCCCAGTGCCACCCACTTACACTGGAGTAGCTTAAAATGTAGATAATGGGTTTTTAAATGTTAAGCGCTTTGAGTCACTAGACAAAAGGCACTGTAAAAATATAATTCACTTCACTGTAGATATTTCTACGTAGACATTTTACATTAGATGTAACAATGTTTTTGTTTCAACACCTGATTTTAGAAAGTGCAATGCAAAGCAATGATGAATGATGCAGAGGTTTTCAGTCGGGCTGCAGCTATTGATTATTTTAGTAATCAATGTTTATTTGTATAGCACCTTACAACATTACAATGGTGCACAAAGTGCTTTACAGTACAAATAAGTTAAAAACAAGTAAAACCATGCATATTAAAACAGTAATAATAAATACTTAAGACAATTGTTTGTAAAAGCCAATTTAAACAAATATGTTTTTCGTTGAAATTTAAAAGCTTCTAGCTCTGTGATGGCTCGCAACTCAAGGTGGAAGGAGTTCCATAACTTGGGTGCGGATGCATAAAAAGAACGATCACCCCATTTGTTTTAAGTCCTTGGTACTTCCAAAGATGTGTGTAAAGATGAACGCAGATTCCTTGGTGGGTGGCGAACAGTTAAAGTTTCAGCCAAGTATGCAGGGGCCAGACCATTGATGGTCGAGTAATCAGAAAAAAAAACACGTTATAGCCTCAATGCGTATTTTAAGGGAAATAGTTTAAATAAACAACAATATTTCTGCCTGCAATAACATTCATTAATTGTTTCTAATAAATGCACTATTAACATATGTGTTTAATTTAGAATATATATATATATATATATATATATATATATATATATATATATACATATATATCTGCTGTTTTCCGCCACACAGATCACAGCACCCATTTAATGCAACAAACAATGTTTTTGTTTCAACACCTGACTTTACAAATTGAAAAGCAAAGCAATGATGAATCAGTGTTTCCCCCAGAAAATGTGTTAGTTAAGGTGGTGACTCTCCATGGGTAGAGGACCGGAGAAGGGGGTGGGTGGGTGTAAGGATCGGTGTAACTCGGCCTGTCGCCATCACGTCTCCACCTCGTCGCTGCCTGTGGTGAAGTAGGCCGGCTTCGTCGCGTGAGGAAGCCTACAACTTTTGGTTGTGTTTTCCGCTCCATTTGCTGAATGGCAATATACGATATATATCTCGATATTATTTCCATTAAGTAAAAACAAAACAGTCCTAGTTACCTGAGATACTAAAATAATGACTTACAAAGTCAAATTAATGACTTACTGTAAGTAAGCGTTTGTAATAAGCGTTTGAAAAAAAAGACTTAAAAGTGAGGTCACATGCTGACATATGCTCAACTCATCATGTTTAATTTATTACAGCATTTGGAAAGCCTGTAGTTGATTTATATTATGTAAATGTTATATTTTTATCAACATGTGATAGCAGGGACCCTGCCATTCAAAACTAGGCTGCTCCATTACTAATGATTAATGTAACTATAACTGAAAAAAATAGTACAATAGCAATAGGAGAGACTATTCATCCCTGAACACCACGGAGTTAATGTGGGCTTTATGATGCAGCTGCATTATTATATCAACTATCAGAGACAGAAACTCTTCATTTAACATAATGTCCTTTTTTGCTGCTTCAACACAGCTCAATCAACACAGAAAAAGGTAAAGTGAAATAACTTAGTTGTTAAAGGGGAACATTGTCACCAGACCTATGTAAGCGTCAATATATACCTTGATGTTGAAGAAAAAAAGACTATATTTTTTTAACCGATTTCCGAACTCTAAATGGGTGAATTTTGGCGAATTAAACGCCTTTCTAATATTCGCTCTCGGAGCGATGACGTCACAACGTGGCGTCACATCGGGAAGCAATCCGCCATTTTCTCAAACACATAGTCAAATCAGCGCTGTTATTTTCCGTTTTTTCGACTGTTTTCCGTACCTTGGAGACATCATGCCTCGTCGGTGTGTTGTCGGAAGGTGTAACAACACGAACAGGGACGGATTCAAGTTGCACCAGTGGCCCAAAGATGCGAAAGTGGCAAGAAATTGGACGTTTGTTCCGCACACTTTACCGACGAAAGCTATGCTACGACAGAGATGGCAAGAATGTGTGGATATCCTGCGACACTCAAAGCAGATGCATTTCCAACGATAAAGTCAAAGAAATCTGCCGCCAGACCCCCATTGAATCTGCCGGAGTGTGTGAGCAATTCAGGGACAAAGGCCCTCGGTAGCACGGCAAGCAATGGCGGCAGTTTGTTCCCGCAGACGAGCGAGCTAAACCCCCTATCGACCCTAGCTTCCCTGGCCTGCTGACATCAACTCCAAAACTGGACAGATCAGCTTTCAGGAAAAGAGCGCGGATGAGGGTATGTCTACAGAATATATTAATTGATGAAAATTGGGCTGTCTGCACTCTCAAAGTGCATGTTGTTGCCAAATGTATTTCATATGCTGTAAACCTAGTTCATATTTGTTAGTTTCCTTTAATGCCAAACAAACATACCAATCGTTGGTTAGAAGGCGATCGCCGAATTCGCCCTCGCTTTCTCCCGTGTCGCTGGCTGTCGTGTCGTTTTCGTCGGTTTCGCTTGCATACGGTTCAAACCGATATAGCTCAATAGCTTCAGTTTCTTCTTCAATTTCGTTTTCGCTACCTGCCTCCACACTACAACCGTTCGTTTCAATACATTCGTAATCTGTTGAATCGCTTAAGCCGCTGAAATCCGAGTCTGAATCCGAGCTAATGTCGCTATAGCTTGCTGTTCTTTCCGCCATGTTTGCTTGTGTTGGCTTCACTATGTGACGTCACAGGAAAATGGACGGGTGGTTAAAATCAGGCACTTTGAAGCTTTTTTTAGGGATATTGCGTGATGGGTAAAATTTTGAAAAAAACTTAGAAAAATATAATAAGCCACTGGGAACTGATTTTTAATGGTTTTAACCATTCTGAAATTGTGATAATGTTCCCCTTTAACTGTAGGTCAATAATGCTTGTCTTTCTCTCAGACAGACAGGGCTTTGCTGTCCGTAACACACGCACGCACGCACACTGTGAGCTAATGTTATGCTTAAAGCTAATTAGCCTTCACCTCAAGGACTGCGAGCGAGCTGAGCTGCCGCTTATGTTTCTAGAACGTCAATGGGCTCATAGTGATGTTACTAGTAGTTGACTGGGAGGTGTTTATTATAATTTGGGGAGAGTCCGCTGCCTTATGCTCACCTGCTAAACACCTGTCTGCTCACCCCACCGTCTCTCCTCTGTGCCTGTGCCGTGAGCACTGACTGCATGCGCTCTGAATACGCACTGCTGATTGGCTGTTACATGCGCTCTGAATACGCACTGCTGATTGGCTGTTACATGTGCTCTGAATACACACTGCTGAATGGCTGTTACCGCTCTGTGTGTAACCAATCAGATGGTTCTGTGGGTGGGACAATGCTGGGTGCTGCAGAGACATACTGACAGAGGCAGAAGCAGAACTAAGAGGAGCAGCTTGTTAAGACTTTACTTTAGGCGGTGGCTCTTTGTTGTTAAGGCGGCCGCCTTAACAACAAAGCGCTGCGGGAAACCCTGATGAATGAAACGGAGGTCTTCAGTAGGGCTGCAGCTATTATTTATTTTAGTAATCGAGTAATCAGAAAAAAACATGTTATAGCCTCAATGTGTATTTTAGAAAAACTTTTTTTTTTTTTAATTCTGCCTGCAATAACCTTTATTCATTCTTTTGTTTTCTTCTAATAAATGCACATTAACACTAAAATTGCACTATTAAAATGTTCAGCTTTCCAAAAGTCGGCTTACAATGGAGCCTAAGGAAACCACTCTAATCTGTCTATAAAGTCCTTAAAAACATCTAAACACCTCATTAAGGTTTTATATATATCCATCCATCCATTTTCTACTACTTGTCCCATACGTAATATAGTAACAGGCACATGTATAATATGATGTAATATTTACATATTTTGATCATTTTAAACATACGCAGCACATACAATTTTAAAAATGCATCACGACATATGCTTTTTTTTCCCAGCAACATAACTGACAGGAAGTGACCTTTTTTGATTTTATGAAAGAATCCACTAATTTCATGATCTCATTATGGTGGAGCCAGAAGAGTATTCGATTAACAACATGGGCAGCTCTGGTGAATCCCATGCCCAAGATGCAATGCTATGTAACAATTGATGTGCACATTAAATATTGATACTTTGGATACAAGAGGAGATGTCTCACTTGTGTTGCCAACTATTCAGACAATAATGGCTGTTTGTTGACTCATTTCCAATCCATAGTAAATCTATACTGCTCTATAAGATGTACACTGACTACTTTACCATATATTCAAGTTTAATTTCTATATAATTGTTGCTTGAGAAGATATTAAATTGCGGCTGAAATGTGAGAGTACAATCACTTTGGTGAGATACTGTAATTGATTTTAAGGTTAAACTAATTTTGGATAATATTTTTTGTCTTTTATAATCCCACTTGTAGCCAGTGCTTGAAACAAAACTCTGTGTGTAAAGTCATATTGCTCCTGCCGCAAAACCACTAACATCTGCTTTGATTAGTTGGCGTTTCCAAGAGATCAATGAACGACCCTTTAGGGTCACTCCTGCCCACACATGGAAAATATTTACATGCAAACCTGGTGGATGTGTATCTATTGTCCAGCAACAGTTGCGCCCGTAGTAATATTTTCTCAAAACTATTCTTAATCTACTTGCTAATTTAATGTCAGTATCTGGTTAATTTCTGTTTTAACAGGGTTCTATCTACACTTCTGTTAAAATGTAATAAACACTTATTCTTCTGCTGCTTGGATATTTTACATTAGTTTTGGGAGATATTACAAATTTCGATATCAATCCAATACCAAGCAGTTACAAGGGTTGAAGTGGCCATACCATATAAACATACTTAAAATTTTCTGGATCATTAAATGATAACATTTTTTATCACAGCTGTAATTCGACAATATCAATTAGTATCTGAATTATTTCCTTACTCCCTTTTATTACATACGGAATGCATAATAAAGTCAGTAGTGCAAAATATTTCCTGAATTTGTAAACCATAACAAGCGACAAAAAAAACATTTTGTGGCAATAAAAATATCAATTTAATCAGAATAAGATTTAATGGCCAATTATGTATAACACACAAAGGAACGTGACTTGGTAGACTGTGCTCTTTGTTCAATGCAAGAAACAATCACTGTAGTACCGACAATGTACTGATACTATATCTAGTATCGTGACTGTCGATATTTGTTTCAATAATATCACCTATTACCATCTATTGCATTGGTAATAGATGGTAAGATTACTATTGCAACAACACATCATCAGCAGGGTAAAACTAACCTGTCTAATGACGGTCTAACCCCAGCTCACGTTCCCTATTAGTGGGTGAACAATACAATGCTTGGTGAACTCTGCTTCACAATGATATGAAGAGCCGCGCCAAAGGATCAAAAAGCGACGTCGCTATGAAAGCTTGGCCGCCACAAGCCAGTTATCCCTGTGGTAAATTTTCTGACACCTTCTGCTTAAAACCCAAAAAGCCAGAAGGATCATGATGCCCCGCTTTCACGGTCTGTACTCATACTGAAAATCAAGATCAAGCGAGCTGGGCAATATTGGCATACAATATTCAACTCCTGCTCTACCGGACATTTAACAAGACATACAGTAGGTCAATGTTACACATTACAAATTTAAGACAACCCAGTATAGTTAGCATAATAGAACAGCAATAAAGCATTCCACCCACCATGAAAAGCCGCCCCACTCATACACACTTGTTTGGGCTGTACAATGGAAGGACGTGAAATGACCCTTCACTACTATGTAATCTCAGTCACATGCTGCTAGGAATAAAACAAACAAAGCCAGGAATCCATTCCGACAGTACGATCCACTCAGTATTTACTCAAATGTCTTTTTTGTTGATGTCTGGCAATGGTGATATGAGTCGTGATGCAAAATAGAGATGGGAATCGATTAGATTCCAATTTGTTAAATAATAACTGGTTTTACATCACTAACATCAGGGTTTCCCCTTAATGTAATTGGATGTGGTGGACCGCCACAGCATTTTTATTACCGCAAAACCTTGAAAATATGTTGTTTTTTACTTGAAAAGAAATTCAAGTAATATAATATATTGTAGCCCCCAGAAGAAATTAACCAACGTTGGACGCTATTTTTAACTTTTGTTGCCAATCTTATAAATAAATGACAAATGGGTTATACTTGTATAGCGCTTTTCTACCTTCAAGGTACTTAAAGCGCTTTGACAGTATTTCCACATTCACCCATTCACACACACATTCACACACTGATGGCGGGAGCTGCCATGCAAGGCGCTAACCAGCAGCCATCAGGAGCAAGGGTGAAGTGTCTTGCCCAAGGATGACACCAAATGGCACAATTCCAACATGTTTTACCTTCCATGTACACACTTACGCCTATGTAAGTCCGTGCTTCTCCGCCGGACACACAACAACAATTCCTCATTCTCCGCAAATCACCTTTTAGGCATGCACGGTTTGTTTGCTAACATGGGAAAAACTGACAATAAATCCAAACCACACGAACATTAAACATTACCACCAGCAGGTCGTTACAGTTTGACTGGATGTACCGAAAACTCGACCACCAAATATGGACTTTAATTACCAAAAACAGTGCTGCCGAACTGTAACTGTAACTGTAACTGCTGTAAACCAGATGTACGCCATTGTCTGGAGCATTGTCACCATGTCTGTGAAGTGGACGTAACCAGATATTCCCGTGGACAGCGATTTACAAAATGTGCTTTTAAGAAAAGAAAGTTCAACTCGAGCAGTGCGAAGCAAGTGTGACGTCATGCCTGCTGTAGCTTGCCTCTTTTGTCAGGGACATCGAGGGACTGAAGTAGAGTCTCTAATTACTAATCTACATTTTATAATAACACCAGAAAGACATATATGCAGGGTTTCCCGCAGCGCTTTGTTGTTAAGGCCTTAACAATAAAGAGCCACCACCTAAACTTACGTCTTTAAAAAAATAAAAACTTATTTTTTTTTGGTCCTGTCCAGCTTCTCAGGCAAATCATATAATTGATGTAGATGCCCATATCGGCTGTTCAGATTTACTTTACAAAAGAGAAGTGCAGGACACTTCTCTTGTTGCCTTATTTGTAATTTACTTTATTAAATGTATTTATATTATCATTTGGTACTAAACTAAAGTCTTAACAAGCTACTACGCTTCGTACTGCCTCTGCCTCTGTCAGTACGTCTCTGCAGCACCCAGCATTGTCCCACCCACACAACCATCTGATTGGTTACACGCAGAGCGGTAACAGCCAATCAGCAGTGCGTATTCAGAGCGCATGTAACAGCCAATCAGCAGTGCGTATTCAGAGCGGTAACAGCCAATCAGCAGTGAGTATTCAGAGCGCATGGAGTCAGTGCTCACGGCAGAGGCAGGCAGAGAGGAGAGACGGTGCGGGTTAGCAGAAAGGTGTTTAGCAGGTGAGCATAATGCGGCGGACTCTCCCCAAATTATAATAAACACCTCCCAGTCAACTACTAGTAACATCACTATGAGCCCGTTGACGTTCTAGAAATATAAGCGGCAGCTCAGCACGCTCGCAGTCCTTGAGGTGAAGGCTAATTAGCTTTTAGCGTAACATTAGCTCATTTTGCGGTGTGTGCATCCGTGCGTGCGGGTGTGTGTTACGGACAGCAAAGCCCTGTCTGTCTGAGAGAAAGACAAGCATTAACATACAGTTAACAACTAAGTTATTTCACTTTACCTTTTTCTGTGTTGAAGCAGCAAAAAAGGACATGTTAAATGAAGAGTTTCTGTCTCTGATAGTTGATATAATAATGTATCTGCATCATAAAGCCTACATGAACTCCATGGTGTTCAGGG
Organism: Nerophis lumbriciformis; assembly: GCF_033978685.3. NCBI lineage: Eukaryota > Metazoa > Chordata > Actinopteri > Syngnathiformes > Syngnathidae > Nerophis > Nerophis lumbriciformis. Next base: position 3,027,282 of record NC_084580.2, read on the forward strand.
ATGAATAGTCTCTCCTATTGCTATTGTACTATTTTTTCAGCTATAGTTACATTACGAGAGATCATCGTCGACTTCAGGAGGAGCAGCACCGACCCTGCCCCCCTCTACATCAACGGCGAGCGTGTAGAGAGGGTCCACACCTTCAGGTACCTTGGAGTCCACATCTCTAATGACTTCTCCTGGACAGTCAACACCACATCAATCATCAAGAAGGCTCAGCAGCGGCTACACTTCCTTAGAGTCCTCGGGAAGTACAACCTGAAGCCTGACCTGCTGCTGACCTTCTACCGCTCGTCCATCGAGAGCCTGCTGACCTACTGTATTACGGTATGGTACGGCAGCTGCACTGCGGCAGACAGGGAGAGGCTGCAAAGAGTGGTCAAGACGGCTCAGAAGATCATCGGCCGCCCTCTCCCCTCTCTGACGGACATCTACACCTCCCGCTGCCTCAACAGAGCCAGTGCCATCATCAAAGACAGCACCCACCCTGGCTCTGACCTGTTCCACCTGCTGCCCTCTGGGAAGCGCTACAGGTGCATTAAAACCAAAACAAACAGGCTAAAGAACAGCTTCTTCCCCAGGGCCATAACCATCCTGAACGGACTGCCCCATTGTCCCTCATAACTGCCTTTTTCTTCGGTGCAATAACCCATTCCACCAACAACCCTGTTTTTGTTTTGTTTTTTCATGTATATATTCATTTCACACCATATTCATTGCACTTCTACATTTTTTAAATTTTTATATATTTGCACATTGTTTTTCTAGCATGCACACATCGCACTGTATGGAATGGCCTCAATCTCGTTACCTTGCGTAATGACAATAAAGCTGATTCTGATTCTGATTCTGATTAATCATTAGTACTGTAGCAGCCTAGTTAAAGGCCTCACCTTTTCTCCTCCAAACATATTGCTGGGTATTGTGGCCAAACAGCTCAATTTTGGTTTCATCTGACATCACATGGACAAAGATAAGACCTTCTGGAGGAAAGTTCTGTGGTCAGATGAAACAAAAATTGAGCTGTTTGGCCACAATATGTAAAGGTGAGGCCTTTAATCCCAGGAACACCAAGCCTACCATCAAGCATGGTGGTGGTAGTATTATGCTCTGGGCCTGTTTTGCTGCCAATGGAACTGGTGCTTTACAGAGAGTAAATGGGACAATGAAAAAGGAGGATCGCCTCCAAATTCTTCAGGACAACCTAAAGTCATCAGCCCGGAGGTTGGGTCTTGGGCGCAGTTGGGTGTTTCAACAGGACAATGACCCCAAACACAGGTCAAAAGTGGTAAAGGAATGGCTAAATCAGGCTAGAATTAAGATTTTTGAATGGTCTTCTGTTTGGGCGATGCGGCTAATAGGAGTCACCGTTGTAGCCTGTTCAAAACTCTTCATCAACGTTTTATATACACTCCGCAAGTCCATAAATAATGTAGTAACAGACACGTTCATAACAATATGCAATATGTACAATATTTATCGTATTTTGATCATTTTAATTATTGCTGGGAGTGATTTCTTCAGCACATTGATTTCTGTTTCCATAGCGGCGCACTTCCGACTTATGGCAACAAATGTGTGTTCCTACTTCTGGATACAAAGGCGTGTGTGTGTTGTAATCATAGCAGACTTGGTAACAGACAACAAAGACGGCTATTTTTGGACAAATAAGGATTCACAACCTTAAGAAGCCAGCACGAAGGAAAAGTGAGACGTTGGAGCAGACGGAAGCCAAGAGTGAGGTCGGCGTGACTCGAAACTACAAAATGTGGAACTTGAAGTCATGCTATTTTGACATAAACTGTCCATCGAGTGTGTCACACTTTAATATTATTCATGATACATGCAGCACATCACCGTACAACTACAGTGCAAAGTTGAAATTTAAAGGACTTGACGGAAGGGCACCACCAGGAGTGGAGCCTGTGGCTTAATTTGACTCAACACGGGAAACTTCACCCGGCCCGGACACGGAGAGGATTGACAGATTGGCTGTATGGCTGGTTGTGTACAAACAAAACATGAAATGTGGTTCAAATACTTTACTGCAAAATGATTGATCATGTTTTTCAGTCAGTACAGATTGGTATCTTATCGCATTGCGCTGTGCATTACAAACACAAACTTGTTTCGTGTTGACGCAGTTGCTAGCTTAGCTTTTTCCGTAGCTAGCTTTTACAGCTAATACCGAAGCATGCCGATGTGTTACTACACTAGAAAAATAGTTCCTCAGTGTTTGCTCTTAACAATGTCGCTACAGCTTGGTTACTATACACGTTACTGAACGTAAAGTATGTATTTTTGAAGTTTTTTTTAATGCATTTTTTATTGTGATTTAGAGGAAGAATTGGTTGCTCCCAGACATTGCTAGCCACAAGAACGAGACGATTTTTGCATGTTAGAAAGCGAAAAAAAAACAAAAAAACTTTTGTCTTCTTGTCTCTCATGATGATTGTGAATGATAGGCAAAATTTCTAAAAAGTGCAGTTCCCCTTTAAGGATGCTTGCTCGCCAAGTAGGGATTTATTTTTTCACTTAGCAGGTAGCTAAAGGCCTGGGCGATATAGCCAAAACAATGGTCACAATTCATTTTTTTCATATCACCCAATCACAAATCATAAAACCATTTTTTTTTATGAAAGGTGGATTGTCCTGTGCAAGATTATACCTAGTACTGTTGCATTCCCACTATTTACTACTGTAGTAACTTGTAACAGACATTACTGCCATGTTTGATCGAGGTAATATATGCCAACAACTGTCATTTTGTTCATATCTATGATTTTTGTTTAGTGAAGGTGCAACTGTAAAGGTAACCCACGCTACGATCCGTACCTCGGTTTTAGGGCCATGGTTTTGCTTCATTTTCGGTATGTTTTGTGGGAGTAAAGCGAACAACTTTTTTTTCCTCTCAAAATTATTTTGTTATTTTGCTTGTCAAAAGGGACAAGTGGTAGAAAATGGATGGATGGATCACAAACTTCATTCTGCAGTAAACAAAGTGTACTGGTGTGCTAAAAATACAAGAAGACTTTTTTTTCAAGTTAACATTTACTAAACAACACTTTCATTCTGTGAGTGCCTGCAAGTCCGCATTCAGGGCAGGATTACCATACTCACCACAAGGTGAGCTGCAGCAGTCAATCCGTATGTGTTCATGCACTAAATTAGTCTGATTTCTCAAATAGTTCAGCTCTTAATAAGCATCCTACAACCCATAGAAACACCTTAATCTCATTGTTTTTGGTTTTTGAAAAATCGCACCAACCTCTGCATTACGCGATGCGCATTGCGCAAATGATATAACCCGGAAGCAGATCTTGTTCAATAAAAACAAGGGAACAATTAGAATAAAGAGGACACTGTTCATTTGCTTCACAAATTTAAAGAATGTAACATTTTGAAGTGCATCGATGGGAAAAATAAAAGTTTATTTAAAAATGTAGCTAAGGAAATGTACGATATCGGTTTCATTCGGACTCTCGACGAGTGAGACGTAAAATAATGAAGCAGGAATATTACAGGGCACAGAAGAAAGCATACACAAACCTTTTCACCCTGCATTTGTGTACGCCAAACTGGTTAGCAATAACTGTTTACAGCACAACTGGAAGCTAGTACACAACAAATAGCAAATTTGAAATTAGCAACCTTCATCTGAATGGTCTTTTCCTTCGAACTTAAAACTCATTCCATCAATCCACAGAGCTTATTGAATAAACTTCGAGACATTTCAAAGTTTTCTTTCCATTCTCTGTTCAAAAGTACCTTAAAAAAAACCAACCTCGTTCTCTACAATCTAAAACTGGAAAAACTTAGGTTTTCGCTAAAAGGCTCGGCTCAAGCATTTGGAAGCTCATGGAGTCCTTTTTTGCTGTATGTCAACTCTCTTGACCTATGCCCAGACGCAGATGAGGAATAATCTCCCTTTTATTTATTAGTATTATTTTATTCTATTTTTATTTTATTATATATTATTACTATTAAATTTGTATTTTAATTTTATTATTATTATTATATATATCTGTCTGTCTCTGGCCTCGTATGTGTGTGTGTGTGTGAGAATGTGTCTGTCTTTGTCGTCTTACTTGTTATATAATTGTGCCATTTGTCCCTCGTTAGTGGGACCTGAGTGGGGTGGGAGGGTGGGTGGGTGGTTTGGGTTTTAAGGGAAAGGGTGTGAATCATTTGCTGACTTTAAAATTGTACTGTTTTGACTTGCACTTTTTTCTGTCTATTTGAAAATGCCAATAAAAAAAGTTGGGAAAAAAAAAAAAAAAAACTCTCAGTTTCTCCTTTGCTTCGGTCCTGCTTCCTCCAATCCAGAAACTCCAAGACCTTTTTGGTAGTAGTGTCATGTTAGTAGCGCAATTTATGATTTTTTATTGATGCAGTCTGCTATTTAACATCAGCATAGCCATTAGAGATGTAATATTTGTCATCTGTGCCAATATTACAGACATTAAGCACATCAAAAAAACTGGGCTTTAGCGGTAAAAATATCTTGTTTTTGTGTGACATCATAGGTCAACCTGAAAAGCGATACATTTATCCGCGCTAAAAAGGAAATAAACGCCCCCCAGTGTACCAGAGGTACACAGCGTATGACCAATAGTCGCATTAGAGTGTGTGCATAGACACTGGGACTTCACATGTACTGTAGGTGTGAAAATGCAGAAAACCAAACTATTTGAGAAATCAGACTCAGTGTTGGCGCTAGAAATTTTCAAAATGGGGTCCCAGGGACTCAATCAAGTCATAAAAATGGGGTCCCACAGTACATTTTTGGGGTCCCACTTTTTTGTAACCGTTGTGAAAACAAATGATAAATGTATGCATGATCCTGCTATATCTCACATTCTTTATTGTGTTTTGGAAAAAGGTAGCCATAAACGTTAATTCATTAAAAAAATTATACAAAAGAAAACAAATGTTTATGCATATGTAAATTTATTCAGTTATAAACATTCATTCACTTTCTTCTTTCCTTCATGGATCTAAACTTTACCGCTGCCAGTAGTTTTTTCTATATTTGTATTTAATAAGTTGTAGGTGTATTTATTTCAGTATAAAAGTGTAAAAAGTGTTTTGCTCCGGTCATGAAATTATGATAATCTTGTGCCAGGGCATACATACATTATTTATTAAACGCTTAAATGTCTAGAGTCTACATCAACTTCAGATCTATCGGTCGATTCTAAGTTAGTTTTTTTATGTTT